>NW_025856720.1:0-3196 GCF_002878395.1 Capsicum annuum
AAATATCATGGGATAAATTATGTTTTCTTTATGGGTTCGAATAATGATTATGTATATGTATATGTTTGATTTTTAGAGTCAATTAAAGAGCATGATTTAAAATCTTGTGCATTTATGTGATGAGTTTTTGAAATGTGATTTTGAAATCCTTTTTTCCATGAGGAAATATGATGTTAATATATCATGAATTGTGAGTTGGGCTTCAGAACACGCATTATAGGCCCCCTTTTCGATTATAAAGTTTATGTGTAACAAGTGTTGGGGTTGTTTTATGCATGATGAAAATCCATGAGTTTAAAGTCATCATATACTATCTTGCATTGTTGTTATACATATTTTAAAAAGGGTATTTTCCATGATATAAAGGTCCTTGTATCTAAAAGAATAAATTTATTGTGATAAATGAAAACATTAGCCAGAGCATACGCAAGTGTTGAAAAGAAAGGGTGTTAATGCATAATATACACATGCTTTTGAATTAAAAACCATCACATAATATGATAAATCTTTTGGGGGTTGTTAATATGTTTTGAATAGAAAGGGATATGGATGTGTAATGAAATGATATGGCTTCTAAGTTTGGGTATGACGATACTCTGTTATGATGTGCTCTTAACATAATTAGAAATCAAAGAAAGAAACATGGTTTTAAGTTATTAAAATTAGCCTTAAAGAAAGTTAGATAGTTACCTGAAGAAGGCGTTTGACTGTAAGGGCTTATTGCTGGAAGCCGTGTTTTGCCGACGTGGGGTTTATGATATGTTATCCTACATGAGAGGATCATAGGGATATCTCACATGGGGGGATTCTGTGGTATACTATAACGACCTGGTTAGGGATAAGTTTCTCCTATTTTAGGGACTTCGATCAGATATTATTCATGTATATTATTTTATTATTCATATATATTGATTAGTGGTAGCTGGAGGCATGTCTCAGCTATCTATAGTTAGTATAGTAGAGGCTTCATAGATGTCAGTCAGAGTCAGTCATGTAACTTGAGTTCTTTCTCAGTTTTATCAGATTGTAAACTTTATCACTATTATATTTATCCATATTATTCCATGATTATGTTTACACACAGTAAACTTACCTATTTTATATACATATTAATTTAGTTTCTTAGCAGTATGCTAGCTCATGGGTTAGCTTAGGATCACTTGTCATTCCAAGCACCGTTTTACGACTAGGGGGTAGTCTCAAGTTGTTACATGTAGGGATAGATTGGCTCCATTCATGTTTTCTAACTAAGATTGTAGAACTATAAAGATCACTTTTTCTTTTCTAAATGAGCTAGTAGTAGATTGGGAAGGTTATCTTTCTACACCTATAGGGAAGTTCATCTCTTATCTTAGATCTCGTAAGCTCATATCAAAGGGTTGTTTGTATCATCTTGTTCGGGTAAGAGATTCTACCTCTGAAAGTCCTTTCTTCCTATCTGTTTGGGTAGTTAATTAATTCCCAGAAGTCTTTCCTGATGACCTCCCTGGGATATGGGGAAATAAGGAGATAGATTTTGGCATTGACCTATTACCAGACACCCTGCCTATTTATATCCCGCTATACAAAATAGCTCTTATAGAATTGAAAGAGTTAAAAGAATTGTTAAAAGATCTTCTTATCAAAGGCTTTATTTGTCCTGGTGTCTCACCTTGGGGTGCTCTAGTACTCTTCGTGCATAAAAAATATGGCTCCATCTATATGTGCATGATTACCATCAGCTGAACGAAGTCACAGTTGAAAATAAGTACTCTTTTTCCAGAATTGATGAACTCTTTAACCAACTCCAAGGTGCTAAACGCTTCTCCAAAATAGAACTTCATTTGGGGTACCATTAATTGAAGGTTAGGGAGGCTAACATTCCCAAAATAGTCACTATTAATTCTTAGTTATGTCCTTTGGGCTGACTAATGCCCCCCAGACATTTATGAACCTAATGATAGGGTGTTTCGTCAGTTTCTAGATTTATTTGTCATAGACTTTATTATAACATATTGATTTACTCTAAGAGTGAGGAGGATCATGCCAATCACCTGTAATACCCCATAATTATCTTGACTCAATTCAGCCTAAAGTACATGCACAAGAGGCTTAGAACTTGATAATTTGGCTAAGTGTTGGACGCTTAGTTTTAATTTTTGGCATCTTGACATCGTTAATTTTTAAAGTGACATTCCTGACCCCGAGATTTTAGTTTTTGAGTTCATTCATGATCAACGAGTTAGGAGTAGTGTCTCAAAAAAGATTTTGGATTCTTGGACTAGGATTGGATTATGTTTGGGTTGGAATTCTAGCAGCTCACCGCGATTTCATCACGTCGTGGTGAGTATAAAGCCAAGAGGTACACCGCATTGTGGTGGAGTGTAAAAAGGCATTTGTCAGCTTCTAGTATTTCACCGTGATTGTACCGCATCGCGGTGATGATCAAATCAGCAATTGTCAGTTTCCAGTGACTCACCGCAAATGCACCGTATCGCAGTGAGTATAGGGATGAGGGCATCACCGCATCGCAATGAAGTCTTAATCGACATTCCAGTTCTAAATTTTAATTCAAAAGGGTTTTTTCATTTTTCCCCTTAACTTTAACATGGGATTTAGGTCCCAAAATAGCATCTTTGCCTCATAATTCATATTTTACTCAAAATTAAAAGCAATTCCTCTCCAGAATAAACCCTATCCCCTTCAATACTCAAGTTCAATTCTCACAAAATTCACCAAGAACCTTCATGAATTCTTCAACTAAGGTATGTTAAATGTTCATCCATCGATCCTTTTCAACTATGGAGTCCAAGAATTAGTTTTCAAGTTTAAAGATTTGATCTTTACATGTATTTATAAATTTTATCCATGAATTTTGACTTCATATCACGTTTACATGTGTTTTTCATTGGAATTAGTTCTTTCCATGTTTGAAGGATGATAATTTCACGTTAATTCCTTAACCCATGATTTTTGTATTGAATTTATACAACAATCACATGTTTCATCCATCGTCATGCTTTAATTCTATGATCCCGATGTGTTTGATTAAATGCCTCATAGATGAATATTGAATAATGAGTATTTATGATGTTCTCCAAGTTGTATTATGGTTTTAAATGATCTCATGTATTCTTGTTGATATTATTATCGAATCATGGGGGGGTATGAATACCCAAAAACTTATTTGTTTACTTAGTTTAAATATTTTCAAAAA
>NW_025856721.1:0-3686 GCF_002878395.1 Capsicum annuum
ACCGGGATGGCACCGCATTGCGGTAAAGTCCGAAAATGGGATTCCAGTGACGAAAATGTTTAATTATTTTAGGGGCAGTTGGGTCTTTTTCTATGACCCTAATTAGTCTAAAACACAAAATTAATGCCCTAAAAGCCTACTTAATCATTATTTTATTCAATTTCTCTCAAATCAAGAGCATTCTCTCTCAAACAGAAACCCTTAGTTTTCAAAATTCAAGATCTAATCTCAAAAACTCACCATCAATTCTCACAAATTCATCAACCCAGGTATGTTAAGTGTTCATCCATGGGTTCCTTCAACCCATGAAGCCCAAGTATCCAATTTTAAATACAAATTTATGATCTTTACATGTTATTATGATTTTAAATTGTGATTTCAATCATAAAACTCCATTAATCTTGATTTCACACCATGCCTACATGAACTTAACCCCACATGTTTTAATATTGCTATTTGCTAAATTAAATCATGATTAAGTGCTATTGATGTTGAAATCATGCTATTACTCTAAGTTTAAACTATTCTCATGTTTAGCCTAAACCATAAATATCAAGTGTTTGATGAAATTCCTACAAGAATAGATTTTTAATAAATATTTCCATGTTATGTCCTCCAAGATTAAGTACTATTTTACTATTATTGCTATTGAGTCCTGGGGTTTATGAATAGCTGAAAACTTAGTTGTTTACCTAGTCTCAGTATCTTCAAAATAGTTTCAGAATATGTTATAAGCATTATCAGTTCAGGCAGTCATTAGAATCAGTTAAACTTAGAACAGGTCAGCATTCTGAGTCAGTTCAGTTGGGAGAAGTATTTAGCACCGAGCGAGTATAGGGATGGCGGCTTTCTCATCAGATAGGCAGAGTCATTAATATCAGTCTCTATACTCTAGAACCACATATCCAACGTAGGATATGAGCCATCACCCATCAGTTTAGTCTTGGCTACCTCGTAGGGGTCACCCATCAGTTTCAGCTTGACACCCTTAGTCTTTTGAGATAGTACATCAGTATAGTGGATCCACACAGCTGGCGTTAGTCTCCATGGCATGGTACTTTCACCCTTCCCACTGGGGTTACAAGTTGGACCCCGATTAGCTTAGATTGGGGCATGTCGATTAGATGATACCTTCTACAGTATTAGTCCAATAATCAGTTTAGTAATTCAATTTCAGATGCTTGACCATAGCATACAGATACCAGTGATTTAGTTATCAGATTTTAGTATTTATAGATTTTATTCAAAATATGTTATATGTTTGGTCATGCATTTTTAGTACTTACAGATTTCATGCATCCTCAGTACTTACAAATTTCATGCATTCTCTGTACTTATAAATTTTATACATCCTCAGTACTTACAGATTTTATGCATCCTCAGTACTTATAGATTTCATGCATCATCAGTATTTATAGATTTCACGTATCCTCAGTATCTATAGATTTCATGCACTCTATTTAGTACTTCATGTTATATATATATATATATATATATATATATATATATATATATATATATATACAGACAGTTATTATTCATGTCCATGAAACCATGCATATCAACCTACCTCATTTAGCATACCAGTACATTCAAAGTACTGACCACATACTCTTTTCTTGTACTATGATATATCATATCAAAGGTTTAGACATTCAATTCCTGAATCGCACAAAGATTTTCCAGACTATCATCCATAGTGGTGGTGAGTCCTCATATTTTGAGGACATAATTTATTTAGTTTAGATTACTTTATCAGTTTCAGTTATTTCCATTCAGTCAGAGTTAGTTGGGGATTTGTCCCATCAGCTCGTCAATCAAATAGTAGAGGCTTTTCAGACTATTTCAGACAGTTAGTCAGTTTCTCAAATTTTAATTATCATTGTCAGATGTTTTATCATTATTATCAGTTTTGTCTTATCGATTTTATCAGATTTTGGACTTAAAACCTTATGGCATTCCTTAGTTAAATTCCACATATGTTATGTCATTATCAATTTTACTCAGTGCTCACAGTAGGTACCAGCTCATGGGTTAGCTTGTGGTTCCTTAGGACTGAAAGCACTGTGTGATGCCCAGGGTGTACTCATGGGGCGTTACAGTCGGGGGATATTCTTTGGTTCTGACTAGAGGTATTGTTGGACTACTATAGGTATCATCGGTGTCAGTATTGGTATTAGCATTAGTATTCGTATTGGAATTAGTATTAGTATTGGATGGTTAATTAATTGTGGATTTTGGTTTCGGTTATAGACTTATTACAATGTCTTTAATTTGATGTTATCTCATCTCATTATATGTTTGGAATTTATCCGACATTGGGTAAAGGGTGGTCAACGATTTGGGTATTGAGGGTTGTCTCTGGTCCAGGTTAGACTTGAGATATCCATTACCGCCAAGCCTTCGTTTGGGTCCAGTCATGTATAAACAACCAATAATAGTACCAACAGCAACCAACTCAATTAATAAGCATAAGTACTCATGTTCTTGTCCTTAACCCTAGATGAGAGTGTTTATCTACTCATGGACATATAAAGAATTAAAGTTAATGAAATGCATGTAATGAGAAAATAAAAAACTAAAGTAAAAGAATAAAAACCCTAACGGAAGCCTCCTCCATCGTGTTTCAATGCACCCAAGTCATCTGAGGTGTTTACAAAATAATAGAACTATCCTATTTATACTAGGACCAAGTTACTGATTTTGACTTAGCTTCCATGCCATGCCAATATCACATTTCCTAGGGTCCGTGGCACGTTGATATCGGGCAGGCTCACTGGAAAAAAATTTATTTGACACCAAGGGCTTGTTACTCCCTTATAGTGGTAACTAGGTAGCGTGCCATGCCTCTAAGTTCATAAATTCAAGATTTAAACATAGCTTTCCTCATTCATTTGGACTTCAAGTCCTTACTTCGTGGTAGATTTTCTTCTTCCAAAACATCTTGTATTAAATCCCACCATCAATTTAAATATCTCGACAATCTTTTTATATCATCAAACACCTCGAATTAGAGCTCACAACATCATAGAATTAAGGAAAACAAACTAGAATGGGCCCTAGCTCAAGCTAAGAGTACATGTTCTCTTATTTAAATTCTAATTGCATGTTTTGATTCCAACATTGATTTGTACACACCTTACCGGAACTTAACACTTAGATGCTTATTTATATAAGTATTAACTCATTACATGCCCAAGAAGTCCTCATAACTAAGCTAAATAAAGCTAGATAACAACACTTAGGAGCATAAATCCACCTAAGATCAAAAGGCAAGAAGTTTCTGCTCACAAGTCCAGTGGTATTAAAGGTAATTCTTAGACAGGAAAATTTGGCCCAAATCTGAAGAAGAAATGTAAAGGTATAATAAAATATTTATTTGACTGGTATAACCATAGGGATAGAGTTTTTTTCATAGGTACTTGATTCATGTTAAATGGATAAGGAAAATATTTGTCAAGGAGCTCAAAATATATACATCACATTTAGTTTCTTGGATCCTTCAAAATGTCTTTGGGTGTGGGTGGGATCTTCTAAAAGTAACATATTTTTTAGGAGGATATGCCATGTGTGAGGATGAATTTTTAGAGGAACCAATAAACATAGATAAAACGTGTGACCTATCTTTCCAATGCTATGGCTCATGGAGTCATTACATTAGATTTTTGGATATCACATCTTTGCTT
>NW_025856722.1:0-1321 GCF_002878395.1 Capsicum annuum
ATGGAACTTCGTATCAACAAAAGGCTCAATTCACTATCCCTTCCTGACCTTGCCAAGCTGATGGATAAATTTGAACAAGCTAAGGAGGATATTGCAGAGCTGAAGAGTAAGTAGCAATAACAACCTATTTTCGACCCAACCTTGGTAGAAAGTGATATTTACAAGGGTATTATAGACTTGATGGGAATACCAATGAAGGACAAAGGGAAGGAGCAAATAGATGAAAAAGCTGTAAGGAAAGAAGCAAGAGGAGAAAGAGAGCAGAAATAACACCAGAACAATGAGAACGACATGATATTAAGAGAGCTTGGAAGAAGTCACTAAAGGATGAAGAAAAAAGGAGAAAGAAAGAAGAAGATGAAGCAGTCGGGTTATCTACTAGTGCTGCCTCAACAAGGGGGCACAGTGCAGGATCTGTTCGGGAGACGATTACTCCAATCTTGGAGGATGAGATTGTGAGCACCCTTACCACCATAGGGGACAACATATCACCAGGAAAGGACGCAGGAGCCTCGCCATACTTCTCAGATGCCTTAGATGATTAAGAGGAAAAACAAGTAAAACCATTTCCTTGTACTTTACATTAATTCATTGAGGACAATGCATCTATTTTTCTGTGGGGATGGTGTACTTGTACCATAGTGGGTTGTGTTGCCGATCTATTTTCCCTCCATGTGCTATCTAGTAGAATCGGCACGTCTAGGGTGTTTTATTTTTGCATCTCTAATTTCTTAAGCTTGTGATATAAATATCTGTGTTTAAAGTTATTTATAAATTTTTTCCCTATTTCAGTATCCCTTTGTATATATGAATAATGAATGATGTTGGCATAAGACTATGAGCATGAAAGTATAATTATTTACTCTAATCACGTAGCATGTGTGCATAACCTTCAGTGAGTTTGCATTTGGCATTAACATGTAAGAGGTGCATGAATCATGTGATTGAAATCCTAAGAGCAGCAGAAGAAGTCTAACTCAGTTTCCACTGTGTGTGTAAGGATTTTCTTGAGTTCTTGCATTGTGTAGTGCCTAGAACTTACTCGATTCATTGATACTGTTCTCTAACTAATTCAATAGGATAGGATGATAGTCCTCCTTATGTTTTTAGTCCACTTAGCCTAAATAATTAACCTCTCTAAGATCTTTCTCTCACTCAAACCCATTTTGATCTCTTTAGTAGTTTTCTTTATTTCCTATAACTATAATTAACTCTCTGTAGGGCATTAGCATTCAACTCTGGCCCTGGCCCAATATTGGGCTTTGTGCACCTCAACTTAGGAAAAGTACCTAAGTTGAGGGTGGCTATTATCAAAATGTAA
>NW_025856723.1:0-2558 GCF_002878395.1 Capsicum annuum
AGAACTCAGTCAGTTAACCAGATCCAGTAGGACTTCATCAGTTAGTGAAACCAAGTGAACTCAGTTCAGTTCAGTCAGACAGTACAATCAGTAATAGTTTAGATAAGCCTAGTATAGACTAGACATCAGTTCAGTGTCTATTCAGTTGGGAGTAAGATTCAGCATCGAGCGAACCCAAGGATGGGGGCATTCCTGCTAGCAGAGGGTTTGACCCTTAGTAGCAATCCATACGTTACAGAACTATGTACCCAGCATAAGTTGAGTTATCTTCCTGCCAAACTAGAGTTGATACATCTTGTATGAGTTTTTCTACCAGTGAGGGTTGATGAGAGAGCTTTCTATCAGAGAGGATTAACTCGCAGCTTATCTTTACCAGTAGCACGATACTCACACTCTTCCAACTGAGGTTATAGGTTGGACCCCAATCTATTTAGAAAGGGGCATATCGGTTAGACGATTACCTCTCATAGTTTTTGTTTCAGTTTTAGTTTTAGTATAGAACTTAGTTCATTTCTACAGAATTAGGACTGTCAGATACAGTCACCCAGCTAAGTATAGAACTCAATTCAGTTCTACAAAATTAGGACTGTCAGAAACAGTCACCCAGTTGTCATTCAGGACTGTCTAAAATAGTCACTCAGTTACCGTTCTATAGAATTAGGACTATCAGAAATAGTCACCCAGTTATTATTCGGGTCTGTCAAAAACTGTGACTCAGTTATCAGTATTCAGTATCAGTAAACTCAGATATTAGTTAATCAGTATTCAAAACTCAGTAACCAGAGTTAACATGATCTCAGTTACAATTTATGTATCCATGCATGTTCTTTTATTTAGTTATGTTCATGTTACTCTGTCAGTTATTGTTCATGCATATGAACCCACTATATCAGCCTACCTTACTTAGCATACTAGACATTCAAAGTACTGACACATACTTTTATTTTGTGCAATGATGTCTTATATCATAGGTCCAGATGAATGGGCTCCTGACCATACTTAGCAGTCCAGCCTATCAATAGTAGACTTAATGGTGAGTTCTCATAGTTTGAGGATAGAGTATTATTTCAGCATTTTGGTATAGTTTTTAGTAGTCAAAGTTAGTTGGGGGCTTTTCCCATCAACTCCATAATTCAGACTGTTAGAGTCTTTCAGACTAAAGTATTTCAGATAGATATTTCAGTTTTCAGTATTCAAATTTTAGTATTCAGTATTGGTCTTTCAGCTATGAACCTTATGGTAATTTCAGCTGAAAATCCATACTTATTTCAGTTATATTATTATTATTATTATTATTATAGTATTATTATTATTCAGTGCTCATAGCAAGTACCAGTCATGGGTTAGCGGGGGGTGATTCGGGGTTGTTAGAACTATGTAGCGTCCGAGGTACAGAATCAAGGCGTTACAAACTTGGTATCATAGCCTAAGGTTCAACAGAGTAATAAGAAGTTTGAAAGCTACGTCTAATAGAGTCTTGTGCATGGGTTTGTAGCGTGATGGACAGGAGGCTATTAGATGTATTAGGAAAAGTTTCCTTTCTTTCAGTATTCATGTCATGCGAGTGAGCATGAGCTCCAGTTAAACTCTCATTCTCATCCTTTTCCCTTCCATTTACAAAACATGCCTCCAAAAAAGACTAAGAGAAGAGGAACGGGAGACTAGCTAATACCTCAGTCAGTCCATCCAGATCCTCTAGACGAGCATGTCTCCCACACAAAATTCAGAGCAGTTTTCACCACCCTAGCCCATTTTATGACAACCTAGAATTAATGCCCAGCTACCATTTCGACTAACCCAGTGGCTAATTCTGTTGCAGCTAGAATTCAGGACTTCACCCGAATGAACCTCCCTCTTTTACTAGGTCGAAGTTAGATGAGGACCCACAAAAATTTACTGATTAGGTGCAGAAGGTTACAGACATTATAGGGGTGACTGCTAGTGAGAGTGTTGAGTTGGCCGCATATCAGTTACAGGATTTGGCTCACTCCTGGTTCAAATAGTGGAAAATAGAGAGGGCCGCAGATGCTGAGCCCATAGAATAAGAGGAGTTTGCTATTGCTTTTATGTATAGGTTCTTACCACTAGAGTTGAGGAAAGCGAAGGTTTTAGAGTTTATTAATCTGAAGTAGGGCAACATGACATTACAAGAGTATTCTCTCAAGTTTACTCAGTTAGCCAGATATGCCCCTCATGTGGTAAAAAATAACAGATCTAGACATTTTATCACTGATCACAAGTAAGAAGTTGAATTTCAACATTGTTATGAAACGATTTTAAAATATAATTTTATTTTGAAGAAATATCAAACATTGTTAATTACGTACCCCACCTTGAAAGAATCAAGGGTACCTTGATGCCTTAATTGGTGTCTTAATTTTGTCTATGAAATATCTACTTGTTGTAGATGATACTACGTAATTTGTATCTTCACTGCAGTCATAGTATTATAATTTCAAAAACATATCAATTAATTACTTATAAATTAGTATTTACTTTCTTCCTTTCAATTTATGTGAATATATTATTCTATTTGATGGGAAACAATATATTTAAAA
>NW_025856724.1:0-2152 GCF_002878395.1 Capsicum annuum
AATTCCATTGTCAAAGGACTTATACCCATAAAATATCTATAGAAAAGCACTTCTCGTCTATACTCCGCCACTGGAGAATAGATGAAAATTGATTACAAGCTTTCAAAAGCTCATATCTGCAATAATGGCATTTGCATTGTCAATGATTTTATCATTACTGAAGGTATCACTGAAGATATCATTCTAGGATTACCTTTTGTTAATCAAATTCGACCTTACACAAGTAATTTTGATGGAATACGCATGACAATATTAAGTCAAAATCTATTTTTCCCTTTATTAAGGCCCCTCTCACAAGAAGAAGGTAACCTTATTAAAGAAAGAACAGCTTTTAGAATAAACAGACTTTCTTCGCATATTTGTTTTCTTAAGCAACAAATTCAAATAAAGAAAATTGAGCAAATTTTAAAAACCTCGGAGATGGTGAGTAAAATTGCCAATCTTCAAAAAACTTTTGAAAAAGAAGTTCTAAATTTCCTACTGCATTTTGGGAAAGAAAGAGGCATTTAGTAGAGCTTCCCTACATTACTGGATTCAATGAACAGGCTATCCCTACTAAGGAGAGACCCATTCAAATGAATCAAGAAATTATGGAAATCTGCAAAAATGAGATAAACCATTTATTAGAAAACGGGATTATCATACCCTCTAATTCTCCTTGGAGCTGTTCTGCCTTTTATGTAAATAACAGCGCAGAAAAGAAACGAGGTACTCCCAGGCTTGTAATAAATTACAAGCCTTTGAATATAGTTTTGAAATGGATCAGACATCCGATTCCTAATAGAAGGGATCTTTTAAAGAGATCTTTTAAAGCTAATCTTTATAGTAAGTTTGATATGAAGTCAGGATTTTGGCAGATTCAAATTGCTGAACACGACAAATTCAAGACTGCTTTCAATGTCGCTTTTGGACATTATGAATGGAATGTCTTGCCATTCGGGCTAAAAAATGCTCCATCAGAGTTCCAAAATATCATGACCAGTATTTTCAATCCTTATAGTCATATGTTAATTATTTATATTGATGATGTGCTTATTTTCTCCGAGAACATTGATTCTCATTTTAAACACCTCAATACTTTCTTCAAAATTTTTAAGTTTAATGGATTAGTCATAATTGCTAAGAAAATGAAGCTTTTTCAGATAGCTATAAGATTCTTAGGGCATGATCTTTATCAGTGTAGTTATAAACCTATTTTCAGAGCCATAGAGTTCTCCTCCAAATTCCCTAATGAAATTAGCGATAAAACCCAGCTTCAGAGGTTCTTAGGATGCCATAACTATGTAGCTAACTTTATCCCTAACATTAGGCAAGTCTGTGAACCTATTTACAAAAGACTTAAAAAGGGATCCAGTTCCATAGAGCTTTGAGCAAACCAGAGCTGTCATTAAGATAAAGGAATTAGTCAAAGACATTCCTTGTTTAGGTATCCCTAACCCTGAATCCTTTATGATTGTTGAAACTGATGCTTCAGATCTCGGGTATAGAGGTATTCTGAAGCAAATAATTGGCAGTAATTCCTCTGAACAATTAGTCAGATTTACATCTAGAATTTGGAATTTTGCCCAAAGAAATTACAGTAATATCAAAAAGGAAATTTTATCTATTGTACTATGTATTAAAAAATTTCAAGATGACTTTATTGACAAGGAGTTTTTACTCTTAATAGACTGCAAATCTGCTAAAGAGATTTTACAATAGGATGTTAAAAATCTGGTTTCTAAACAAATATTTGCTAGATGGCAAGCCCTTCTATCTAGCTTTGATTTTCAAATAGAATTTATCAAAGGAGAAAACAATTCCCTTTCTGACTTTTTAACAAAAGAATTCTTAAAGGGCCGGAATAAGACTCACTACACTAGGGAAAATCCTAGTCGGGAGCAAACAAGAACAAACAAAGATGGCCAGACCATTTGACACTCTAATAGCCCTGCTGAATCTGTTAAGACCATCAATCCCTCAAAGGGCTACACTTAAGCCGGAACTACAGTTACCGTTTCAAAACAAATATGCAGCTTTGGCAGAATTTCCAAAGTTTCCTCCACCAATGCAAACTAGATTGGTAGATTTGAAGACTAATAAACCTTTCGATAAAGGATAATCATCAAGTTCGTCTGTTCAGTTAAAGTAGAGTTATACTATGAAGGCTCCT
>NW_025856725.1:0-1382 GCF_002878395.1 Capsicum annuum
AGTAGTCAGAATAAAAGTAGCATGCCTATCCAACTCATAAAAATTAGTCTCCCTATATATAGTTACATAGATAAATTGGAACAATAACATAAAGAATATGTAATCATAACTAAAAAATTAGCCCCCATAAGACAATAAATATGAAAAAGTAAATAACCCAACGCAGGCCCCCATAAGCCTGGAGGGTACAATCAAGGAAGAATATAACACATACCCAAACAACCATTATTTTGCAACCCTCATTCCATCATTGGGAACCTATTTTTATCTTTTCACACTAATAATAACTTCCCTTACCAGCCTCAAACCAGTATTTATATCACCAATGTCATTATGAAAAATCCAAACTCGAACCAATATATATATCATCAGTATCATAACCATTATCCTGAGTCAAACCAAAATATATGTCATCAATACCATAATCTATAGTCAAACTCAAATCGATATTTATTTCATCAATATCATAATCAATAGTCGGACTCGAACCGATACATATATCATAACTATTGGGTTTTACTGTAATTAGCATTAATTCCCAAGAATAAACCATTATGACCATCAAGTACTTAGCCTCATCAAGCCTCATAATAAGAATTTCAAAATATAAAATGAGCATATAAAGATCTAACAAAACTAGCTCAAGTCTTCACCTAAGGTGGGACGAAGGAGGCCTACTTGTAATCCCTAAAATCCATTATAAGGCAAACTCTACCCAGACTAGGTTAAGGTATCTAGATCCACTTTTAGATTTAAGCAAGTTTTAATTATCCCTATGATAGAAATTCTACAAAGTATCTAAGCAGCTAAGACAACTACACCTAAATTACAATTTTTGAATAGCCTAAACGGTCCAACTAACCCAAGCAATGTCAATCATATCAAAAATGCCTAAAAATTATCCAAAATCTAACATAATATCATAAACATACTATGAAATATCTCAATTTATAAAGAACAAAAACCTATCCTACCTGGATATTGAAAAAAGATTAAAAAAATTGCTAAATCACCAATTTTCCCTTTTGAGAAGCTTTCGTAAGGTGCCATGCTATCAAAATCACAATTTACTCATAAAAATGAGAGAAATGATATCCATATTGTACTATTATTCTTTGGATCCAAAATCATGCAACTATCCCATGTGGGACCTATTATAGAAATCGTGTTTCTGAAACCATCCCAACGCTCCCCTATGCTCAAGGAGTATTTACACTTAAACCTACGTGAAATCCAAGCTATACTAGTGCTTAAATTAAGTGACTAATATTTTAGAGAATTAAGGTAGATAGAGGAAAATCAACCATGAAAATGAAGGAACCTTACAATAAATTTGAAGGAAAATTGTATAATTAACCCTTATCTAAGCTCCCCATATCGCT
>NW_025856726.1:0-1008 GCF_002878395.1 Capsicum annuum
CTTCAGTAATCTCAGTAATTCAGTACTCTCAGAAATCTCCTGAACTCAGTCCGTTAATAGATTTAACAGTATTCCGTCAGTTAATGAAATTCAGCAAACTCAGTCCATGTTCAGTTAAGTTAAGTCATGTTCAATGTCTATTCATATGGGAGTAGGATTTAGCACCGATTAAACCCAAGGATGAGAACTCACCTATCAAATTAGGGTGTGATTCTTCGAAGTAATCCTTGCGTTTCAGAACTACATAGCAAGCGTAGGTTGAGACATCAATACCTGTCAGTTGAGGGTAGATGAGGTGGCTTAACCTGTCAGATTAGGTCCGACCATTCTCATTAGAGTACCTGCCAGATTAGGGTACTCACAACTTGTACTTACCAGTGGTGCGGTATTGACACCCTTCCAGTCAGGGTAGAGATTGGACCCCAGCTCATCTATAATAGCATCTATGGGGCATTTTGGTTAGATAACTACTTCCCACAGTCTCAGTTTCAGTCTCAGTCTCAGTAAAAGAACTCAGATAGTTTTACAGATTTCAGGACTGTTAGATACAGTCAACTCAGATACAGTATGGAACTCAGCTAGTTCTATCAGATCCAGGACTGTCAGCTACAGTCACTTATGTTATCAGTTATATTAGTTCTCAGAACTCATGTTATCATATATAATAGTTATCAGAACTCATGTTATTAGATATATCAGTTATCAGAACTTATGTAATCAGTCTTCAGCTTTAGGACTGTCAGATACAGTCAACTAGACATTTTCTTCATAATCAAAACTTTTAGACACAGTTATTCATGTGTTAATAATATAGCATTAGTCCCTCAATATTCAGTAATACAATATTAGTTCCTCACCTATTAGTGGTCCAGATATAAATATCGATAGTCTCAGTTATTTAGTATCCCAGTATTAGTTTCTCACTTATCAGTGACTCAGATATCAGTAAATCTATGTTATCAGTATACTCAGTAGTTAGAACTCAGTATTCAGTCCTATCACGATCTC
>NW_025856727.1:0-4282 GCF_002878395.1 Capsicum annuum
GAGCAGAAATCGAATGATGTGACAACCTAGAATAAGAGGGTCGTGCTAGCACATCATCTAACTGACCCTCAGATATATGAATACTTGACAGTCATCTATAAGACGGAGGCTGTTTTTTTCTTTTTTGTCTTTGTAGGCTCAACTTTTTACTTATCTTTGTCACCTTTACCTCCCATCTAAATTATGTAAAGTAAATAAGTACTTAGTCCTTACAAAATAAATATAAGAAAACACCAATGTTAAAACATTCCTAGTAACTAATTTCAAGTTACCAATTCACATTTCAAATCAGTAAATCAGTATTAATGAACTTCTCCTCTATATCTTCAGGTATTGTTTCACCCTGACTTTCAGGAGGCTGAGTACTACGATACTCATCAATGAACTGCATATATTTGTCCTATATTCAAAGTAAAGTTAAAATTAATAGTAAAAAATATTAAACTACTCGTACTTGAATAATATCAACTTTGAGAAAAAAAATCATAAATACAAGATTTGATTCTTACATGGGTAGCTTTTGGACGAGGCTCAACCCAGACATCTTCATCAGTTGGGTTCTTTTTCTTCCTTACATGAGTCTCCTCGAATAACTCATTTATTTGAATCTTCCTACCCAATTTTTTTCCTGCATACGATAAAATTATTAATATTTAAATAATTAAAAATTTAAATAGAAACAAACAATTAAACCTGTAAAAGTTACATACCATTTTTTTCCTCCACAGTAATCCGACTAACTTCTCCCACAGTATGTAGAGAGCCATCCTTGAATGATTCACTGGCTTTCTTTCCTTTGTCACTCAACACTTGGTATTCTTCGCTACTCCAATAGCAAAGATAATCTTGCCACATGGGTTTGAGTATAAAACTTGGTCGTACCTTTTTTGTTCTAGCATAATGCAACAGACCGTTCATTCTGAGTCTTGCTTTTCTATAAAAATTCTTCTGTATAGCAAAATAATGTGTTGGATCCCACCAGACCTATTTCTACAACAAAAACAAAAATTTAATATTCAATTTTTTGTTCTAACAATGTGTTAAGTAGTCAATAATTTAAATTTTTACCTGAAATTCTTTAAATATTTCATTTCTATCAAATTATTGAACCTTTTGCCAACTGGTCCAATAGCCTTTGAAGTGCCGACAAATGTATTTAGTTGTAATTTTTGCAATTCCATCATCGAGCAAAAACCTACAATACAAGATCAAACATTAATATCATAGAGCATAATAATATAGTAAATAAAAAATGAATAATGTTTTTATATTTAAAAATCTTACCCTACTCCATATAGAATAATATACCACCTCTGCTAGCATCTCTATCTCCGGGCTACGAAACAAGTGCTGGTAGATGCACTAGCGTGGGTGGATTTGAAGCACCGGATATTGTGCCTCCAAGATGAAGATCTTTCAACCCAATAGATCCAACAGAATCACTATGAGAACGTGGATGACTACTAGTAGAGGGTACTGCAGACGATGGTAGATGACTGTATATGATAGTGATAGTCTGATAGTACTATGAAGGCGGTGGCATGGCGATGGGAGCAGATTGAGTCGTTGTAGAGCCATGAAGTGGACCCACATGCGTAGGAGCAGGAACTGAATGATGCGATGACCTAGAATAAGAGGGTTGTGCTGACACATCATCTAACTTACCGTCAGATATATGAATACCTGACGGTCATCTATAAGGCGGAGGTTGTTTTTTCTTTTTTGTCTTTGTAGGATCAACATTTTGCTTACCATTGTCACTTGTACCTCCCATCTAAATTATATAAAGTTAACAAGTACTTAGTCCTTACAAAATGAATATAAGAAAACACCAGTGTTAAAACATTCCAAGTAACTAATTTCAAGTTACTAATTCACATTTCAAATCAGTAAATCAGTATTAAAACACTAGTGAAATAGTTACATAGCCATAGCAAGTTTAGGCTCGCTCCAACAACATGAGATTGATAAGAATACTTCTATTACTACATAAAAGATGGAAAAGCGACAACAATAATCTTAGACGGTATATTACATATCAATATTAAACAAGAAACATAAAGATAAATAGTACAAAGCATAAAGACATCAATACATAACAAATACAACCTACACAAACTAATCGTCCTCTCCCGAAGATTCTCCACCAAAACATTCACCCTCTTCGGAAGTTTCATCATCTCCTACCCACTCAACCTTTTTTTCTGCGATATTAACTTCTTTAAATATATTTTTCGGGTGGTTCAAACTATCCACTAAATCAATGTTCATTAACTGGTGATCAATCTGTATTTTATTTTGATATGCAGTCTCCAGTACATTACCAACTCCACCATTCTATAGGCATTGTTTTGATTACAGTCCACCAACCAAACATATCACTATGCAACGAATAAGGAGCATAATACACTTATTTAGCATTTTGCAAGTGAACAAAGGGATCGTAAACAGGATACGTCCTATTGTGCTTCACTTCAATAATGTTATGCTCTTTATGTACTCTTGTGCCTCTTGTGATTGGATCAAACCGTTTACATCAAAAGAGGATAATTTTTTTATTGGAAAACCAACACACTCCATTTCTAAGATCTCTTGTATGATGCCAAAATAATCAACATCATCATCACTCTTAACCCAAACACCACTATTGTTTTTTTTCTTGTTCTGGAGTGTTCTCCGGTGAAAAATTTAAATCCATTAATTGTGTAATGGGACATTGTACGAGCTTCAACTGGTTCCAAAGAAATATCTCTCAAGAACTGATCGTATACAATCGTATTTGGTGAATGGTTTACCTAAAATATTATATATATATATATATATATATATATATTAGTTGAAGAATGTGTAAATATTTAAAATTTGTATAAATATTAGTATACTTACACACCTCATATGTAAACCATGTTGCAAAGAATGCATACACTTGATTTTCGTGGAATTGAGTCTTAAATGAACTGAAGATCCAACATGCAAAACACAATTAGTTTCCTTAAGGGAATGGGTAAATAAATGTGATATGTTAATATTTATTATCCTTTTGTCAGAGAGGGCTCAACTTTCGGGCAATTCAACAGGATATACAAAGTTGCTGATTTGTGCTCCATGATAGTGATCCGACGAAATATGATCTTTTTAGCCTTACTACCAGATTGATTGAAAATTGATATTGGTTTTAAATGAGGCTCATTCTCATCGTCCTGATGTCGATTCATTCTATTTCTTAAACAAGCAACTTCATCACCAAATTAGTATGAATAAAATGAAGACGTTTCTTTTGCAAGATATGCCTCAACTATACACCCTTCCACTCTATATTTATTTTTGGGACCTCTTTTTAATTTTCTAATTGTCCTACATAATCTTAAAATTAGATGTTTACTATATAAAAATAGATATGTATGAATTTAAATATGTTGCAATTGCTTATCGTTCTCCTGGATACATCCACTTAGTTTGAACTGGACCGCCTAGTTGAGCTCCGTGGATAAAGTGAATGGGAAGATGTTCCATCACATCGAAGAACCCAGGTGGAAAAATCTTCTCCAACTTGGTGATAACAACAATATTACTTTCCATTCAAGCAGATTTTCTTCTTTTAATGTGGTGGAACATAAGTCTTTGAAGAACAAACTAATCTCTGCTATCGATTTCCATATGTTTTTAGGCAAACCAATAAAAGCAATTGGAAGTAATTGTTCCATGAAAATATAACAATCATGGTTTTTCATTCCATGTAAGATTTCTTGTGCCATATCAACAGTCTTTCCCAAATTTGAGGCATATCCATCGGGCATCTTTATACTTTGGACCCACTCACATATTTTTAACTTTTGGTCCAAGTTGAATGTATAACTAGCCTTGGGCTTAAGAATAATTCCATTGGGCCCCTCCTGTAAGTGTAATTCTCTACGCTTGCAATATTCTGGTAAATCAAGTCTAGCCTTAGGATTATCCTTTGTCTTGCCGGTAACATCCATAACTGTGTTGAACAAGTTGTCAAAATAATTCTTCTCAGTATGCATGACATCAATATTATGCATAAGTAAATTATCTGGCCAATATTCTAACTCCCAAAATATACTTTGCTTAGTACAATTATGTGAAACGTCATATCCATCAAACCTATACAATGGTTCCTCACTAACTTTTGGCAAATCTTGAACTATCTCCCAGATGTCATGACCAGATAACCTTGGAGGTAGACCATCATGTTCAGTTCTATTCTTTCTGAATATATTCTTGAGTCTCCTAAACTCATAATTAGATGGTAAGAAACAAC
>NW_025856728.1:0-19716 GCF_002878395.1 Capsicum annuum
GTTTTAATGCAAGAATTGAAGCCTATTGCCTACTTTAGCGAAAAGCTCAAAGGAGCAACTCTAAACTACTCTACGTATGATTTAGAGTATTATGCCTTGATTAAAGCCTTAGCCATTTGGAAACATTATTTGTGACCTAAAGAATTCGTGATTCGAACGGATCATGAATCCTTGAAGCATCTACGGGCACAAAACAAGCTTAACCGGCGGTATGCCAAATGGATTAAATTTCTTGAAACTTTCCCTTATGTTATTCATTACAAGAAGGGTAAAGACAATGTGGTTGCGGACGCTTTGTCCCGAAAACATGTGCTTGTGTCTACTTTGTCATCTAAGTTGATAGGGTTTGAAAGCCTCAAGTATTCATATCCCGAGGACCCTCACTTTGCTCCTATCTATAGGGAAAGTGAAGAGTTGGATATGGATAGGTGGGTTACGGATAGGGGTTTCCATCCTTATACCAAATTTGATGGATACTTATTTAAGGGTAGACGATTGTGTGTTTCCTCAATTTGTTGGAGAGAATTGTTTGTGAGGGAAGCACACAATGGCAGTCTAATAGGCCATTTTGGGGTCGAGAAGACCCTTAGAATTTTGGAAGAACAATTTTATTGGCCTAGAATGCACAAGGATATGGCCCAGATTTGTGGCCAATGTGTTGAGTACAAAGGAGCCAAGTCACGGCTCCAACCCCATGGATTTTACACCCTGTTGTCCACCCCTTTGCGTCCTTGGCTTGACATATCAATGGACCTCGTGTTAGGATTACCAAGAACTAAAAAGGGGTGAGATAGTATTTTTGTCGTGGTGGATCGGTTTTCCAAGATGGCTCACTTTATTCCTTTTTCTGAATGTGATGATGTGCCTAGTGTAGCCTCTTTGTTTGTTGATAATATTGTAAACCTTCATGGTGTTCCGAGGACCATAGTGAGTGATAGGGATTCTAAATTCCTAAGCCACTTTTGGAAGTCCATGTGGGGTAGGCTCAGTACTAAGTTGTTGTTTTCGACTTCATGCCACCCACAAACCAATGGCCAAATGGAAGTAGTAAATAGGACCTTAGGGTCTATGCTACGTTGCATGGTTAAGGGAAAAATGACTTCTTGGGAGGATCACTTACCGTTGGTTGAGTTCGCTTATAATCGTGTTATACACTCAAGCACGGGGATGACACCCTTTGAGTGTGTATACGGCATCAACCCCCTTACCCGTTTGGATTTAACCCCTTTTCCAAGTGATCTTGTTATAAGCTTAGATGGAAGCAAATGGGCCGAGGCTATGAAGAAGCTACATGAGAAGGTGAGGTTGCGGTTAGAGAAGAAAAACCAAGAAATTGCAAGGCGAACCAATAAATGAAGAAGAAAGCTTATTCTTAAATCGGGAGATTGGGTGTGGGTGCACCTAAGGAAGGATAGATTCCCGTGTAAAAGGAATGCTAAGGTGATACCGCAGGGTGATGGCCCATTCCAAGTATTAGAAAGGATCAACGATAATGCCTACAAGATTGATCTACCCCCGGAATATCAAGTACACAACACTTTCAACGTGTGTGACCTCTCTCGGGTGGACACGGTGGAGGATGGAAATGATCCAAATTTGAGGATAAATTCCCTTCAAGATAGAGAAGATGATACGAGAATTCCTAGCTCAAGACTTTTCACATGAAGCCAAGCGCGTGAGTAACAACGACTCCAAGCCTTGTTCACATCCTTGGCCTTGTGTAAGGCCCTTGTGAGCCCATCCAAGGGCCTATACTTATTAAAATGTAAAGAGGCCCAACAAAACACCCCAAACCCACCCACTTAATGCCAAGGTATTTTTGTCTTTTGTCCCTCCTTTGTAATTGACTATATAAGTCATTTGTTAGGGCTAGTCTTGTGGTAGTTCATTCATGATATTTTAAGAACACAATACTTGTAATATTTTGAACTTTTCTCTTCCATTGGAGAAGCTCAAAACAGAAATTCCCAATTTGAGTGACACTTGGGTTGAATCTTGGCTAGAAAATAGGATCTTGAGGTCATTGAGTTCCTCTTGGTCCAAGTAAGAGCTTGGTGATAATATTCTTTAATATTAGGGTCCTTTCATGTTGTTAGGGTTCTTAGATTCTTGAATATTGTATGTCAAGTTACTATCTTTAATTTTGTAATCTTGTTGTTTGTGTGGTAACATAGTGAAGCCGTGTGGGGCGATTTTCAATTCACTATAGTTGATGCCACTTTGTTGCTCTTGTTGTTGTTATTGTAATCTCTATCATCTTGTCATTTTTGTAAACCTTGAAGTCTAGTGAAGCCGTGTGTGGCCTATTTCGATTCACTAGCATTGTTGTTGTTCATCTTGTTATTCTTGTGTTCTTGTGTTGGCTTGACTCTCTTGATACACACTCACTTTTGTATCAGTTTTCCTTTTCAAAGATTATGGGCTCTGCAAAAGTCAAAATTTTTGGTTGACTTTCCGTGATTGAAGTGTGTTTTGTTGAATTTCACATGAAGAGATGATTTTTAGGATTGTGTTGGTCATATTGCTGATGTTGCTGTTGTTTGATGTTGTAAGGTGAGCTGGGCCAGGGGGTTTGGTTTGGGCTAGTAAAATGAGTTTTGGGGCTGGTCTTCCTACATTTTAAAGGGCTAAATTTAATTAAAGAATTTGGCCCAATCGGACCAATGAATTTATCTAATTCTCGTTGATCCATTTCAACTTGACTAATTCATCGATGCTTATTAATTTTCTCAATATATACATATATATATATATATATATATATAATTAAATAAAAAATAGTGTAAATATTGCAAAAAAATATAATAATATAGTAAATATTATGTTAATATGCTAACATATGTTTGTTTATTCATTTTTTAAAAAATAAAATAAAATAGTGAAATGATAATATAAAATATATTTATTTATTTTTGATTAAATTTGTGAGGTGCAATATTAGTAAAAAAAATATCATTTTCAAACTGTTAACGTTGAAACATATTTTGAAGAAGAAAAAAGAAATAAAAAATTCTAAGCATCAAGAAATTAATTTTATGAAAAAGAGAGCCAAAATTGTTTGTCAACAATAATACTGATCATGTAGGACCAAAACACAGCAAATTCATTACAGAAGCTATGGTTCCCAATTGCAGACTATGGCACCAAACACTTGGGAACCAGCTCCTCAGGTTTTAAGATACTTAGACATTTTGATGAATCACAGTGATGTAAATATGTTGAATAAATGCATTGTATGTCCACTAGCTAAACAGACAAGAATGTCATTTACCATAAGTACTACTAAATGTTTTGCATGTTTTAAACTTGTGCACATGGATTTATGGGGTCCTTATAGAACATCTACATTTCATAATAAGTGTTATTTCTTGACTATGGTGGATGACTAGAGTAGATATACTTGGTTTCATCTGTTGCAGCAAAAATCTGAGACCATAGTAGCTATTAAGAGATTCATATCCATAATTAGAACACAGTTTGGAGTGGTGATAAAGGCTATTAGATCTGATAATGGGACTGAGTTGATACTCAATGTCACACATTATTTCAATCTCTAGGTATTTTACATCAGACTAACTGTCCCCACACTCCACAACAAAATGGAGTGGTTGAGAAGAAGCACAAGCACATATTAAATATAGCTAGAGCTCTTAAGTTTTAGTCCCACTTGCCCATCAAGTATTAGGGATTATATGTGAAAGCTGCAGTATATATTATGAATTGGTTACCAACCTCAGTCTTGAGTTGTAAGAGCCCATATCAGTTGTTATTCTCCAAGGATCCCAAGATATCTCATTTGTGGGTGTTTGGATGTCTGTATTATATGGCTGTTGTCCCTAGAGGTGACAAGTTCTCTAAAAGAGCTAAACATGCCATGTTAGTAGGATATTCAAATTCTCAAAAGGGTTACTTGCTACTGGACATCCACTCAAAAAGACTATTAGTGAGTAGGGAAGTTGTGTTTCATGAAGATTCATTCCCCTTTGATCCATCACAAGAAAAATTATAGAATCCAAATGCTTCCAAAACTGATGAAGACATCAATGACTTCCTGGTATCCACAGATAATGAAGTTGGTACTAATATTCCTTTAGAGGATATTCACGTTGATGATGCTGATTTTGCTGATGCTGTACCACTTGATGTACCTTACTCTGATGCAAATACTGAAGCTGATTGCCAAGCTAAGCCTTCTCTGACTTAAGTTTCTTCTGATCTTGCAGTATCTGGTGTTGTTTCACCTGACACCACTCATGAAGAAACATGTCAAGATGACCGTTCCCTGCCTCAACCCTCTTCCACTAGACCAACAAGAACAAGTAGGCCACCTGTGTGGATGCATGATTATGTTGACACTTCAAAAACCCAGAGATGCAAGCACCCTTTAGCCAACAACCTATCTTAGAGTAAACTGAAACCTGCATATTAGTGGTACTTTTTAAAGTTCTCCACTCTCATTGAGCCTCAACACTTTAAACAAGATATAAAAAATAAAAGATGGGTGGAAGCTATGAAGTTAGAAATCCAAGCATTGGAGGCCAATAACACATGGACCATGGTTGACCTGCCCAAAGAAAAGAACACTATTGGTTCCAAATGGAAATACAAAATTAAATATCTTGACAATGGTAAAGTGGAAAGGTTCAAAGCAAGATTAGTGGACAAGGGATATAGCCAACAAGAAGGGCTAGATTATCATGAAACATATTCACCAGTGGCAAAAATGGTTACTGTCAGGAGTGTGATTGTTGTAGTAGTATCTATAGGATGGCCTCTTTATCAAATGGATGTCTATAAAGAATTTTTACAAAGGGATCTTGAAGAGAAAGTGTACATGGAGCTGCCAGAAGGTTTCAGAAGCCAAGGAGAGCACAAAGTTTGCAAGTTGCTCAAATTCTTATATAGCCTCAAGCAGGCTTCCAGATAATGGAACCTGAAACTGACTCATGTTTTTCTTGATACTGGATTCACTCAGAGTGCTCTTAACTATTCTCTCTTCCTTCTAGATTAAGGTGATGACACAGTAGTAGTAGTTGGTGTATATGTTGATGACCTACTCCTTACTGGAAGCAATGCAACATTGATTGATGTAACAAAAGCCAAGTTACATCAGCATTTCAAGATGACGGACTTGGGGAATCTCAAATACTTCTTAGGTATTGAAGTCCTCAGATCCACTTCAGGGGTGATATTAAACAAAAAGAAGTATTTCCTAGAATTAATTTTAGATATTGGTCTTAGTGGTTCAAAACCTGCAATCACTCCCTTAGAACACAATGTAAGGTTAACATCACTTGAGTATGATCAAGCCACAGGTGCACAAGGTGATGATTTATTGTCTGATGCTTCTTCTTATCAAAGATTAGTGGGTAAACTCATGTATGCCACTATTACAAGATCAGATATTAGTTTTTTAGTCCACACTCTCAGCCAGTTTATCCAACATCCAAAGAGATCACACTGAGAGGTTGCAATCAGGGTAGTCAGGTACCTCAAAGGCTCTATTGGTCAAGGAATCTAGGTAAAGGCTGAGCATTCTATCACTTTAACTTGCTGGTGTGACTTAGATTGGGCTGCTTGTCCCAACACCAGGCGATCAGTTATTGGCTATGTAGTTCATTTTGGTGAATCTTTAATTTCTTGGAAGTCCAAGAAATAGCACACTGTTTCCAGGATCTCTGTTGAAGCTGAGTACAAAAGCATGGCTTCAGCAGTTTCATAGATAACTTGGTTGGTTGGTTTCTTCCAGGAACTCAAGGTTCCCATTACCTTGCCCATATCAGTCTTTAGTGACAACAATTCAACAATTCAATTGGCCAACATTCCTGTGATTCATGAGAGAACAAAACACATAGAGATTGATTGCCGTTTCATCAGGGAAAGGGTCAAAAATGGACTGATACAAGCTATACATGTTCACACTCATGAACAGGTGGCTGACCTTCTTACCGAGGGACTAAACCAAGCCCAACATGCTCATTTATTAGGCAAGCTTGATGTGCTGAATATATTGCACCCTGAAGCTTGAGGAGGCGTGTTTTAACTATTGATCCAAGCTCAAAATATGATCTCAAGATATGATACACACTGTACAGAATCACACAACACTAACTGTTCCATTAGATGGAAGGTTCTGAAAGCTTCTCGATTGTTAGTTAGTTAGCAATAGCAAGTTGTTAGAGGTTGTTAGGCAAAAGGTTAGTCAGATATGATGAGCTGTCACTAAGATGGAAATGAGCTCACTATCTTAGCTCAAGTATATAAATAGCTACAATGTTGTAATGTACAGACGATGAAGAATAAAATTCCCAACTACACTCTGTCCTTTCTTCTTCCTTGTTCATGGATTATCAAGCTGTAATGCTTGAATTTCACAAAGATTCTTCGAATTCATTTGGATTTGGCGACTACTTTACATGTTTAGATTTAATCTCTAAAGGATCTAGTGGATACTTATCAGAGCTAGAGTTCATGGTCTTGTTTCATCATGAAGGTAAGCCACATCGAAATGGTGGCGATTATGTTGACTGCATATTATCAAATGAATTTGAAAAGAATCTGAATCTAGAGGTGACATTGACGAATACAGATAAAGATTCTAAATACATGAGATTATCTAGCAATTGTTCATTTTTATCGTTAGTAGAGAAAGATGATCTGGACAATGCCGAGTTAAAGTTGGAGCTTGATATAATTGAGTCACAATATCAACAATGCTTTCAAGAACTCACAAGAATGAAGCTGGAGGTAATAGATGCGTACAGGAAGAGATGGACTGCGAAGAAAAATTTGGCAGGTAACTGATTGAAAGAGAATAGTTGATAACTTCATTGACATTTTAGTTTTTAACTTTTTTTTTCTTTTCTTTGCTAAATTTTTGGTCGCATATTCGAATCCTTTGATGGATTTTGGTATTCTTTTTCTTTCAGACTTAACTTCCTTCATACCCCTTATTTGTGTCGGTAAAGATTATATGTACTTTGTATAAAGAGTGTATGTAGTCATTTAGTTTTGCTGGTTTTTAGCCTTGATTAATTTGTTCTTCAATAGCTCATTGTTTTTCAAGTTTGAGAAATGTTTTTGATCATTCAGTTGCAAGGGTATTAAATAAGTGGGCTAAATCTAAATTTTAATAGAAATTCTAGTATTATTAAAAGACATTAAATGTTTTAATATTATTATTATTAATATGATTATTATTATAAAAGTTAGGATTAATTCTAAATAATAAAATGTTAAGTCATTATTGGTTTGCATTATATTAACTTGATATTGTTGTAAAATTTTATATTATTAATATGAAGATTTGATTCATTTAATTCAAAGTTCTAAAATATTTTTGATAAAAAGTGGATAATTCTTCTTTATACTTAGATTTTTTTAAGGAAAAATTACTTAAAACAACGCCTAAACTTTCCATTATTACTTAAAATTCCATCTCACTATACTAATTACAAAAATTCGTTCTAACTCATAAAAGTAGCTTATCTCCAGATACATCACAATTCACCCCTATTACTTCGCCTACTGCATCGCAAATATCGCAAACTTAATATGGGTACATTTTGTCTATCGATTTGACTCATTTACCCTGATTTTGTGCCTAATTCGATTTTTCCTTATTTGTGAGGAACTATTTAACTAATTGATTTTCTAATTTCTCTTTGCCCTTATTTAGTGTGACAGACATTCATTTATGTATTAATTATGATAAATTTAGATGATATTGCAATTGATTGATACTAATGACTTTTACCCCCTCTTGACTTCCTTTAATAAGTAGGGAGAATTTTCTTTTCCTTATTTTGTTTATGGAAGATTTCAATATTAAGATTTAGACAGATTCTTATTTGTTTATTTGTGGCAACCATAGCATGATTGGTGGAGTTAAGTGATTACCTCATTGAATAATCTCCTTGATTGAATTATCAAATATTTTTAATCACACGTGAGTCCCTCTATTCTCAGCCAAGCATTTATTTTTATGCAGATTTAAGTTATATACGTTGACAACTTAAATTTTTTTTTTTACAACAAGTTTGTTTTAATCTGTTATAGTGGTAACGTGTAAATTCTTTATATAAACATCTCATTTTCCTTTTCCTTTCTTCCCATATTATAGAGTACTATTCAACAACAACATACCCAGTATATTCCCATATAGTGGGATCTGGGGAAAATAAAGTATACGTAGATCATACCACTACCTCAGGTGAAGTAGAGAGGTTGTATTGTAGTAAACTATTCACTATGGAAAATTCCCAACGACCTTTTTCCATAGAGAGTTTTTGATATAGCTGGTTGTGTCACGACCCTAACCAGGGCCTGGCCGTGATGAGTATTTTGAATCATGGAGGCCCAGAACACCGCTATCTGTCTGGTAATCATGCACCTAATTCATATGCTCAAAGTAATGCGGAAGAAACATAATATAACGGAAACATGGTGAAGAATCATATGAAAACAATAATGGGGAATACTGTCCCACAATCTCAATCAATATCTCGAAAATCGTCTGCGAAATCTCTACTACATGACTGAAAGAAGTAACTATCTGAAAACAGGGACAAGGCCCCCAGCATACCCAAAACTAATATAAGATAAAAGGACTGCAGGACATAAGACCTTCCGAAACATAGAAGACTCACCACTTGTCTTTGCAACTCTGTCTGAATGATCTACTTGTTCTCTTGACCCCTAGACTAGGCCTCTGAACCTGAGAGGTTGGAGAGGGGAGGGGGGCCAACACAAACGTACTGGCACGCAGAGATATCAAAGCAAAACATAATATTTTTATAAAATATAGTTGAGAGCCATTATAAAGCAATTTCATATCAAATCATTTGAAAGCACATGGGTTTAATGCAATAGTTTTTCTTAACAGTAATGAAATGCAACTGAGCTAGGTGGAATACCCTACATAATTTACACCAACTGTCAAACCTCGGTTGCCGCCGAGATTAGAGTATAAGTGAGGGAGAGACACTCAAGACCACACAGCATGGTGTCTCGACCCAATGATAGTGCCTAAGATCACTTGGCTCGGGCTCCTACCTATAGTCCTAATTTGGGAATGACATGAAGTCAAGTACATAGATCGCTTAGCCTGGTACCATTATTTTGTGTCGGCAAACACGTTATTCCAGCGATGAGCCCTTGTGTCTCAAACGCCTTCTTCGGGCATCCACCTTTCTCATGTAAAATCAATGCATTCAAATTTCATTTTTTTTGTCAATCACATATCGTATGTTGAAGGGTATCGTCATACCCGACTTGCAAGTCATCAATGTCACATCCACATATGCATAATCATGTAAAAACCAAGGTGTTTCATCATTTACAAGTGGTGAACAATATTTATTTCAAATTCATGCTCTCTTTTGTTGATCACAATATAATATGGAGTATCGAAACATTATCATGGGAATTTGAAAATAATTTATCATTTATATTTATCAACTTCCATGGAAAATCTCAAATCACATATGCATGGTTTCAACCATTGAAGTATATAAGCAAACAATTCCCATGACATAAAGAAAATGACTTAGAAATCATATTGAAAGCAAGATATTAGCATTTGATTGAAAACCCCCATTTAAAAGCATGTATGTTCATAAAACTAAACCCATGAGATTTTTGGATAACCCCACGTACCTCTATAGTACTGAAATTGTCATTTGCCAGAACCATATCAGAAGCATCTTTCACAACCTAAACATATTAGTCTTTGATTACCTAATTAATTAAATGCCCAATGAGTTCACATATGCAGAAAAAATTCGCATGCAAGGTGCACAATCATGGCTACTTCATGAGATTTAGATAATAAACTGTCACAGCATGGCTAGTAATCCCTCAGAAGACCTCACTATTCTCCTATTTCAAAACTGTATGTTAGGTATTACATGGTTAAATTACTGCATGGAGAGCACTAATGCAAGTATGTAACACTAAAATGAGTAGTAACGACCACACCGGAAAAACTTATTTCGCCTCAGTTCCTGTAATGCCCATGGCTATTCCAATGTCAGCAAGTTTTAGTGCAGGTGCATCATTGACGCCATCTCCAGTCATTGCAACTACTTCACCCATCTCCTTCAGAATCCTTACAATTTCTTGTTTGTGCTTGGGTTCAACACAAACAATATCTCAATTTGTTGCTGAGAAGAAAGTTCCATGAATTCTTTGCCAGTAAAACTACTTCCCCTAAGATTCTCACCATGAGAAAACAACTGAATTCCCTGCAAACGGCCTCAGCAGTGGATTAATTGTCTCCAGTTATAACCATGATTTTGATCCCAGCTCTTCTGCAGTCATTTACTGCCTTGTGAACTTCCTCACGTAGTGGGTCCTGTATTTCAATTTCTTTGTCAAACCATAAGGAAAATGAAGGTTTTCTAGATTCATTATTCTTGAAAACTTAACACTACTCACCCTAGTCCAACAACTCCCACAAAAACTAGATCACTTTCAATGGAGTAGCAGCAGGACGGATCAAGCTGCTTCTTGTGGGCAGGATGAGTCTCAGCATTGTATCCTGAAAGCTCACCTAAGTCATATTTAAATGCCAAGCCCAAGCACCACAGACCCTTTGAGCTCATCTCCAAGATCCTCGACAACAATAGTTGCCTACAAGACTCGTCAATTGGAACAGTTGATCTATCTGCAAGTTGAACATGTTTCCTACATTCTAGCAAACTCTCAACAGCACCCTAGACAAAACATGTTTTAATCAGATGTCCAGATATTACCAAGCTCAACTTCTGTGATAGAGTTCAACACATCAAAAAAATCTAAGCATTTCCTTGATTAAAGATCATGTTGTGGAGCTGGACTCCACAGAAGAATTGTTTGCACAAAGGACATATAACACTTCAAACTATTGGTGTGCAATTTTTTACTTTTGGAAACTGAAGAACGTTAAAAAAAAAAGTTAAACGGACACAACATCTTGTAAAGGAACAACATTGAACTTACTTCTATAGATAAAGATAATCCCGATTCAGTTGCTTGCCAATTGAAATTTCTGAGGAATATACATCCCACAGCACACCAAGAAGATTACTAGAATTAGGCTAGAAATAAGAATTTTTATGGCAAATTGAGTATATCGAAGCCAGCAGATAAATAAACAAAAATATTTTAGAGACCAATTATCTATAGTGTCTAATATAATTCAGACAATAGTTATTAAAAAAAAAGTGCAATTGCACTCGACTCCATTGCAATTGATGACATGAAACAACCTTGACAAGTCCCATTTGTCTCCCGCACAATAACACCCATGGATTTACAACACAATCAAATTGACCCTTTTTGATCTTTTCATCCACCAATCACAGCATCCTAAATTAAAAAATATCGATACGCTAGTTCAAAAATAGTAGCAAATAGATAGATGGGTGAAGTAAAAGTATGCTCACCTAATTTAACTGTGTTGCGATCGATCCAATAGCTCGATACAATCTGTGCGTCCTGGATCTTTCTCCTTTCTTTGCTATCTGGTACTCCCATCTTTTCCACCAAAACTTTGAGAGTTGCCTCAGTAGGCAATCCAGTTGCATTGACCACACGAGTCACGACCATCGCCGAAGATCCCAGCATCATTGCAGATTGCACATATTTCAGCATGAGTAGCAAGGTAGCATCCACATTATAGCAATTCCAGTCCATTATTAACCCATCCTTAGGATAGTAAGTTGTCCCTTCGACACAAAAGACTCGACAGGCTGTGGTTTTTCCTCCCAATGTGAAGAATTCTGGCACAGACATCTGATTGGTAGTCGAGGTTCCTGTTTTATCTGAACATATCACAATGGTGCATCCTAAGGTTTCCACGCTTGGAAGTTTCTGCACTATTTGCGTTCTTTTGTGCCATTTTCCTTGTACCAAGAGATAAGCAAGAAGTAATAACAGTAGGACAGCTATCTTAAAATAATATGTGCATTTCTCAAATGAGTAACAAAAATCTGAAGGCCAGCCATCCTCAACATCCCAAGAAAGTAAATATTTGTAGTTGATCGCCCACACAACTAGGCAAATAATGGCAATGGCAGATGTAAGCCTATTACCGAATTCGTCAAGTTTCTTCTTCAACGGGGTATCACTCTCTTCCATTGATGTATCATGGATTTGTCTTTGAATCTTACAAATTTTTGTGCACATGCATCCCCATGTTCACAACAATATAGATGCTGCTACCGTTCACGACTCTCGTTCCAGCAAAAACCATGTTCTCTTTGTGTTGACAGTAACAATGGTGATGTTCATCTCAGTATCAAAGCAAGAGAAAATACGAATTGTTCCGACACAACTTCGAAAACATCTAGGTACATCTCACACAAGGAAATGGTGCAGGCCAAAGCAAATAAAAGGATTGGAAAAAAAAAAAGAGCTCATCATTATACAATAGTATAATAGAAAAAAAACAAAGTATAATTTCCCTGTATATAGAACAAAACACTTACATTTGCTAAAGTTGAAATCTATTTTTTCCACTCCATAACTTCAATCTATTCATAACAATTCAAGAATAATTTTCATTACTTCAAACTTGACAAAAAAAATTTAGCGGGGCAAACTGAATTCTTAGTATAATTTTAAAGAGAAACAAAAATTTGATTTGAAATTTGCAATGCTATACTATCTATGAAATTTAATTCGATGAAACTATAGTAAAAAAGGGTAACTTTTTGTTTTGTTGTTCCCAATTGCCAATACTTTTGTGTTGATTAGCTTTCATTTTTTATTGGGATGATGGTGGAGGAAGAGTGGTTAAATTTTATTTTGTGGTTACTTAAATTCTCTAATTTAAGGAAAATCCAATACTAATTGCTATCATTAAACCTTACCTTGTTTATATTTTTCCTTATTATTATTTTGAAAGTTGTCTATTTTCTTATATTTTGCTTTAGTTTTATTCCTACTTACTAATTATGAGTTATAAAAGGAATTCAAATTCAATTCAGTAGTTATGATCATTAATGTTCTTTTTCCTTTTTTCCATGTCTTACTTATTATGCAGCAGTTAATAGTTTTTCATTTTATATTGCTTCCCTATTAAAACTAAGTACGTTCCTTAACTATAACATAAATATAATTAATGTTACCATAAGCATATAATTGAATTCATAATTATATTATGTACTAGGAAAATTGGCTGCGCTTTGCGCTGTGATAAAAATTTAATTATTTTAGTCAATCAATTTTATATTCTGTTTAGATTTATTTATGTTGTGGTGGTCCTAACACTTCATTCTTCTATGTAGTAAGTAATATATAAGTAGTATATATAAAAATAATAAAAATAGAGAAGATATATATAGTCACCGTCAATAAAATCGTCCCATGTTCAATCCTAAACCATTGTCTGTCTAGGAAACCTTAAAGACGCATTACAAACTTCCCTTGTTACCATCGCCATTACCACTTCAATAGGATGTCTATTATGAAGACAATGAGCTGACAATGCTCCAGATGCTCCTTCTGAAGGTGTTTAAGCTCAACCATACCCCAAACTTTGAAACAATTTTGAAATTAGAACTCATTATGGTCAAATGTGTAGGCAAATATCTTTTCTGGCTTTTTAAAGAAGGAAAATTATGACTCACATAACGGTTGGACAACACTACACCCTTCTTAGCTTCCTCGACAATGCTCATTGTCACAAGCCCGAATCCACGACTCCTATCAGTCTCCCTATGCAGAAATTCACTTCAACATAGTTGGTACAGTTTATCAGGTCTCTCAATCCCATCACCAGCCTATAAAACATGTGTAATGGATGATCCGATCTCATGGAGTTGAGTTATTTGATCTCATGTGATACAGATGAATGGATGTTCCTTTGTTGAGGTGTATATGATTCCTGTTAGGTCGGTCTTTTTTTTTTTAATTAAAAAAAAAGAGGTTGCAGTTAAATCTATGATTTTTAATGATTCCAAACCTCTTACTTTGCACATTCCTCTTTTGGGAGAAAGGTAAAAAGTAAATGAAGAACACATACAATTGGAATCTCTTCCAAATGGCTTGGAGCTACTATTTCATCTTTTGTTGTTTAGCATCATGATGACCTCATTTTTTGTTGACACTGTGACTGCATTGTTTATCATCTCAGCTAACTGTTGATATTAAAGCTTCGAAGAGGCACTTCTATATCGTTAGTTTCAAGTTCCTTGGAAGGTGTAATGACAGATTTGTTTCTTGTGGAATTCTGACATATATAATTATACCTTTTTGAAAACAAGTGACCATACTTCATATTTCCGTTAGTTTTTAGTCGTGTGTTGAGTTGTGTCCTGCATGTGGCATTACATTAGTTATAATTCTGTCGTGGCTGGTGTGATGAAGTCAAAAGAGGTTGAGATGAAGCTATGGGGTTTTATAGGTGATACATTTTGCTCCTCTGTTTACGTTTGCAGATTTTGTATTCAATTATTGTAGAGCTAAAAGGCTCAGTTCTGCAGAGTGTTAAAAGGTTGTTGTATGTTGACATTTCTTTCCCTTTATCATCATCATATTATAAGGACCAATTGAATTAGATCCAGTTTTCTAATTTGTTTCACCAGCGTCTTCAATTTTGCTTTGACACTGCGTGCCCAAACAACCGCATCCCCTCCCTGAAACTTATTTGTATGTATATTGGATTGCTGATTTCTTTGCATCTTGCGAGGGTGCTGATGTTTCCATTGGTTAATAACTCAAGAGAAGAATTCAACTTCTCTTGTTGAGTACAAACTTTAGCGTGATTACAACCATTATGCACTTGTGATGTTGAGGTAGGGGAAGGCAGCACAACAGGAAGCTTCTGCTTGTTCTTGTTAGTCGTATTACTTTGTCAGCTGCGAGGAAGACTCGACCGCAACTCTGGCATTATTGACCATGTCCGATTCAACATTTTTAGGCAACTTCATGAGCCTCATGGAACAAAGCCTAAATTCCTAAAAAAGAAAAATCAAAAGGATACAACAAAGACATAGTAATAGACAAAGCACAAACAAAAATTCAAGAACAAGTTCCTACCAAATCTTTTCAAGAAACTTGTAATGGATGGCACAATATCAGACAACACATTTCTGCTCAAATTCAAGTGATACATGTGTGAAAAGCTTATAAATTCCATAGGAATCTCGCCTGTCAATCGATTGTTCTGAAGTGACAATGTAGTTAAGAAGGTGTAACTTGATGGTATTTTACCTAGTAACCTAAACCTGCGAGCCTCAATTCTTGAATTTTATGCAGCTTACTAAATTCTTTAGGCAGTTTTATGTACATTGGATTATCATCCATAAGAAAATATTTTAGACGTTGTAACTTATTTAGTCCTTTAGTGAAATTCCCACTTGTTGTTACTTAGACCCAAGTAGTTCAAAGATTGTAAGTCTTCAATTGTCTCGGGGGAGGATTTCACAAAAGTAAGTCTTTTTTAAAAAGACTTACATATAGTGGGTTGAAAGCGATTGACTTTTTCCTAACCAAAGATACATAACAACTCTTCTATTATTTGTTTGTTTTTTCTCAATCTTAAAGATGCAAGTTCTCAAAGATTGATGATACTCCAAATTCGCTTCCTCCGTAAACTATATTGAAGAGGCACTGATACAAGTGAAATGACCACCTTAGCTTTCGATGACATTATTCAAAGTCACTACGTGAAGAATCAAGCTTTGGTCCCATGGAGGGCACAGGATCATACTTGTAGGGGCTATTTTGAGCATGCCATAAAACAAACCCGTGTGTGGAAGATTGCTTGGAGCCCTGAAGACTAGAGGACTTACAGGTTTGGACCACATTGGATGGTTCACAATTTTGGCCCCTTTTATTAAGGTCATTTTGGTCACTTAGCCTCAAGGTCATTTTGGTCGTTTATCCTTGTCTAAATGACACTCCATTGCCACCCACCTCATTAAGGGCATTGGAGTCATTTTATCTTTATTTTATAATATACTATATATAGTCTATTTTAGGTCATTTCTCTTTAGTTAATGAATGCTGAACATTTGAAAGACTTATTCTCTCTTTGGAGAGTGCAACACCTTAGTATAGTTCTTAGTTAGGGCTTGGAAAAGTCATCCTTAGTATAGGGCTTGGAAAAGTCAATATTGTTCTTTGCTTGGAAATGGTGGATCTTGAGGTGAGTGATTCCCTTGGCGGTCACCATAAGAGTGTGGTGTTGTTGTTACATTAATTGGGGGTTTAGTGTTTATATCACACTTTGTTCCTAAGTCTTGTAACAAATCTATATCTCACTAACTATCCTTTTATTCTTGTAATCTTGTTATTGTTTGTAGTGGACTGTTTTTGTGTCTTGTTGAATCCGAAAATTTGTGTTATTGTTCTTCACGATTTGTGGCTGTTTTGGGTGTTAAATACACCTTTTTTTCTTGTATTCTTGTTGTATTTGTCGAATCCGAGTGAGGTCTCCATTTGATCCACGATTTGTTGTGATTTGTGGACTATTTTGGAGGGTGTATTGGACTGTTTTGTGGCTGTTTCGTGTTCCTCTTATTTTTCTTGTATTATTTTGTATCAAAGCCATATTTGACTTTGTTCTAACAAGATCAATTTTGGGCTTGAGACTTGAAAAACACACATACAAAAAAAAAACTGTAAACTGAAATTTCCAGAAAATAGCAATCTGTCCACTTTGTGTTCTTGGCCGAAATTGTGTTCTTGTTGTGTCTTGGCCAAGATTTTTACTTTCCTTAAGTGTTTCTAGCATTAGTATTGTTCTTCACTAACACTTTGAGTCTATATCTTGATTTGAGCCTTTGTTGTTGATGTTGTTATTGTGAACTTGGACTTGGCCGATTATTGTTGGTATTGTTGTTGTGGATTCGAGACTTGAACGTGTGATGTGTTGTTGGTTCAAGTTTGAACGTGTATTTTGGGGATTGTTTTGTGGATTTTAAGCTTGAAAAGGTGTTGTGATGTTTGGGAGGTCCAACTTGAACCCTAGAACTTCAAGACTCAAAGTTTGTGTTCTTGGTGTTCTTCACCATCTCTATATTTTGTTGAAGAAAAAGTGGTTGTTGATTCTATAAGTTGAAGAAAGAGAGTGTGAATTGATGTTAGTTTTGCTAGACATAAATCCAAGATTTAAGGTGTAAGACTTGTGGCTCAAAGACTTTTCCTTCACACTCAAAGACTTACAACCACTTCAAACAACCTTCCATGTTTTGAGGATCTTGTTTTAAGGAAAGCGTACAACAAAGTCAAGTCTTCTCTTTTTGGAATTGAAAGCAGATTACAAGACTTATATTTCCCTCCTAAAACCAAATCCACCATTCCTAACTTACAAATTTATCAAGAATTCCAATTTTGGAAAATAAATTTGTTACGACCGCAACCAATACGTGGCTGCCACATCACGTTTTACTGTTCACATGACAAATTTTGGCTCAAATTTTAGATTCTTAGTTCCATTTTATTATCTCCTAGTTTCATGTATTGATTTTAGAATTAATTAACAACTAGTAATCACCTACTTAGTTGTAGATTAATTGTTGAATCCATTTCTTTCGTGTCTTCATTGTTTGTGTACTTTTGTCGTTTCTAACTCGTCGTAACTTCTTTGTTTCAAGTTCGTAAGTAAATTTTATTTTTTGTCTTGAGTCGATCAAACAAGAATCTATTCCGGTCGCCAAGTAGAATTGACATCTTATTGACTACCGGAGTATAAGCAACTTTCAATATTCGCCGCTTCAATTGTGAGAATCACAAAGGTTAGTATATACGAGTGCTGGTAAGGAAGCTTTACTACTAATATTGTTTGTTCATTGTGTAGGTATAAAAGTGATATTAGGGGAACATGTCTTCGATAACCGGGGATTATTGTGACTACAAAATGGGAGACTATGATTGTAGTGAAGGGTTTTATGGCTACGAAGTTGAGGGAGATTATGGGGGCTATGAAAATAGCCATGATCAAAACTTGGGCAGATTTGAGGGTCTCGGGTTTAGGGGAGAAAATGAGGGGAATGATGTGCCTAGTGCTTATGGTGAATTTGGAGATGATGCTCGTGATGGTTCTTATGATGAAGTTGGGGCATGTGAGGAGTCTTATACTTCCCACTCTGAACCTACATTTGGTGTTAGGTATAACCCTTTCATTCACAAAGCTTATGAGAGCTATGATGAAAGTACGCGTGCGGAGTATGAAAGATCATAGTTTTCACCTTGTAGTACTTTTTATCAAGGTCGACATGGTGTGATTGGTTATACTAGCTATAGTAGAGGTTGTCCCATAAGAAGAAGAGGGCAAGCATCTCCAAAACAGACGGGTACTCGTGTGCCTTACAATGTTGATCCAAGGAGGAGTGTACACTCTGGAAAGGTGACTATTTGTGGGATACCGGGCTGCCTTATGGTGTTGAATGATAGGTACTATGGAAACTACATTCTTCCGTCCATGGTTGACTACTTGGGGTTATTTTGAGAGCCTTTACTTGGTCCATACTACTTGGGCGAGTTCAAGGTTACCGAGAGGGTAAAAGTTGTCTTCTCCCAATTTGATTACCATGAGGAGGTGTGGTGCGATGTTTTTTCCTTAACCTACGGTCATATGAGCTTGGGTGCCGATTGGTTTGCACGACATCAAGTTCCTAACGTGCAAAATTGGCCTAATATTGTAAGAGAGCAATGGGGAAATCTCCTTATAACGTACTTTCTACCCAAACCGCAAAGAGAAATGCTTATCTACTCCAATTCGATTTATGATGAGAGACAAAAGATTAAGAGGACTAAGGGAGTGCAAGGTGGTAATCCGAGAGTGGAAAAAGGAGAGGATATGTGGAGCGAAGTGAGGGGATTGCCACCAAACCGTGCTAACATTGGTTGTCCTTCCATTTCTAAGGATATTTGTGTAGGTACCAACATGGCAAGCAAAGGCAAACAATGCCAAAAGAAAGTTGCTGCCCAAGCTTGTGGAGGACCTTCACCTCACGGCAAGGAAGAGTCTACTCAAGATCTTACAGGTAAAATATTTAACTCTTACACTTTAGTGCATGTGAATGACAACTGTATGGCTAGTAAGCCATTGAGTGTGAGTAGTAGCTTGCTTATTTATGAGTCTAATGATTCCTTGTCTCTTGTTGATGATGTACATATTGTGAGTTTGGATACACTAGTTGATCCTATTGATGACGAAATTGACTCTTCTTGTAAGATCAATTTATGTCCACCTAGTGTTGAAGCTTATATGTTGAACGAAAGTACATCGTCTTGTGTAATTGGTGTTGATCAACATGTTTGTGAAAATTGTCCCCCACTTGAGTATGTGTGTGATGTGCTTAATAGGACTCAAGTGAGTGAAGTATTTGAAAATGTTGGTCAACAAAGTGGGAGTGAACCCGAGATCTCTTCTTAGGGTAATCTTGTGTTTGGAACATCCTTGAAACTTGATATTGATCATTTAGAGTGTGAGGAACTTGCTTATTCCAAATCTGTCCGTGAGGTAGATCACACTCTCTTTAGGTGTAATGTCTTGTTTGAAGATGATTTAAACACTTCTAATAAAGCTAGTGGTGAAAATGATGATATAGCTTGCCTTGGATGCTATAGCCTATATGCTAACCCACTTTGGCATGACAACATTCCTCCTAAAGATGGAAATCTCTTCTTGGAAGATGAAAAGGAATGTGTAGTTGCGGAAGCTACTTCTTCTTTCACTTTGTGTGACTTTATTGTTGAGAGTACTTATGGTTATTATTGGGA
>NW_025856729.1:0-1871 GCF_002878395.1 Capsicum annuum
TCTACTTGTTCAACTTTATACAAGTTTAAGAGCCTACTTGTGAAGATGGTCTAATATTCATCATAAAACTTAGCTCAAGACAATAGAAACTCAAGTGATCTTCTCTTGTGATGTTTGAGATGTTCTAATGTATACACATTCCAAATTGTCAAAGTTGATCTTGGCTTCTAACAAGCTTCTATTGCATTTTTTAGACGATAGGAAAAGCTTCAGTATGTTAAGAATTATAAAACTTGAAATGGCCGATGCTGTTCAAGGTAAAGTTCCAGTTCTTTTTGATGGAGGAATTAGGTGAGGAACAGACACATTCAAGGCATCAACACTTGGCGCAAAAGCTGTTATGGTAAATAACTTAAGTAAATGGATTTATCTTGTATAAACTGACAATGACAATGTAAATATGTTTTTCACTACAATCTGGAGGCCTTATCTGTCTTATTTTCCTGGTATAAGGTTCGGCTTACCATGGACAGTTTAACTGCAGTACAGTGAAAAACTTTCAGAAATATCAACCTTTTACTTGTTTAATCTCTAGCTTTATCCTTACTGGGGTTTGCTCTTTTGAACCTAATTCATATTTATGCAAATTGGTCGACCAATTGTCCATGGCCTGCCAGCTACGGGAGAATCTGGGGTGTAAAGCAAGTTGTTGAAATGCTAAAGAATGAACTTGAGCGGACCATGACTCTTGCTGGCTGTTGCACTGTGGATAACACTACCAGAAGCCATGTTATATCAGAGAAAGAAAGGTTGGGATGCAGTTTCGTTTCATCCTATAAACTCTTTTGGTAGAAGAGATAAGGGATAACTAATCCCGGAATTAATTTTAGGATGAACTTATCCCATGTTTGGATGGGTTAAAATGCATGAGATAGCTCATCCCGGGATTATAGTGTTATTTTTATCCCTTTTTGAGGGTGAGATAGCTGATCCCAGGATAACTAGTTTTCCAACCAAACGGTTCCTTAATAAAATGGACTAGGCACAAACTGTACAGTCTTGTCATATCTTGCGTTGTAATAATAATCTCCAATGTGCAGAAGCATTATCAAAATCCTTGTATTAGATTGTGTACTAATTTCCTTAAGGTAGCTGCAATGGCAGAGCCACATCAATAAAGAACTGGGCCAATTGAATACCCTTCATGCATCAAAAAATTATACTATACATATATAAAAAGATACACTAAAGTACATATATCAAAAATTACATTTTATCTTAGTGAAATTTCTGGCGTGGCACTTCATGCCTAAAACTGTCAACTACATAGATTCTGGATCAAACCCTCACTCTGTTTAACACTGAAGGAAAGTATTGAAAAGTTTGCACCTATTTTGGATACGCATTAAACTCAATATCCACTACGTAAGACCACGCTAAACCAATAGGTGACTTAAATATATTTGCACATAGATTATTTTCTTTTTATACTCAATCATAGTTGATCATACACTCCCACCCCATCTCATTAATCATTTAATAAATGGTAAATCGATATAATTGGATGTTCTAGGCGTGGGTAAGTTTTAATGGAACGGGTTAATGTATAAAATATAACTTTTGACTGTGTACTTGGTACTAATTTTCAACGAGAGGTGTTCAACTGATAATCCTTTATTGTATACTATATGGAAATTAGCACAATCTAATACAAGGATTTAGTTACTGGAGAGGAGCAGAAATCGTAAAGCATTTTGATAATGCTTTTGCAGATTGCAGATTATTACAAAGCAATATATGAAAAGATTGTTGGCTTTAATTGGTGTGAATGGAAAATGGAGGGACACAACCTTTGAGCAAAAGACATATTGTTTTGGAAACTGTTCAGATAGTTGTGTCTGTTCAGAAAAGACACAATGTTTTGAATGAAC
>NW_025856730.1:0-4188 GCF_002878395.1 Capsicum annuum
CAGGTTTATATAGCCATCAGATGCCTCTTTTGAAAGGTGGCAATGGTTCACTTAAAAGGTGTATCCTTTGGAAGAGTCATGTTTGTTCATTAGAAACATTGTGTCTTTTTCTGAACAGACACAAATATCTGAACAGTACTTTTCCAAAACAATATATCTTTTGCTCAAAGGTTGTGTCCCTTCATTTTCCATTCACACCAATTAAACCCAACAGGAGGGTATATCTATGCCATTTATAAAAGTTTAGGGGTATATACGAACATTTTCATTAACGGTAAGCATATATTTGTACCTAAAATATGACAAAAAATATATTTATACCATTTATCAAAGTTCAAGGCTATATTCGTAACTTTTTCCTTTTGAAAATTAACGTGCCGTGAAATGGTGCACGCGTATTTCTGATTTTGTTACATGTATTCAGTTATATAATTATTTTGTTTGTGAGTATTTGGTGATAATATCTTCTTGATGAGGTTGAATTCTGAGATACTTATCTGTTGAGGGGAAGAATCAGAAGCCTAATAATTGTAGGGGTATAAACGAACTGTATTTCCATCATACTAGACAACTTCATACTTCAGAATGTATATATAATCAAACTATGTTAAATACAAAATAACTGTTAATTTTGTGTACATAATAGGTATACACTATACAATCAAATCTAATCTTTTTATTATTAGTACATTTTTACGTTATAAACAAATTGTAGCTCTCCACCCCCTGCTCAAACTATGTAAGTGAAAGCAAAACTGAAAGGGAAACACAGTCCACAGATACAAAAGAAATTAAAATACCTTGATAAGTTTCCCAAGGGTAAATAATTCCATCCCCGTTGATATCAAAGAACATTACATGCTTTTCCAGAGGAGTTGGCTCTTTTTTATTATCAATTCCTGCATATCAAATTAATTACACGAATTATAACTCATCAAATTCTCAATTACATGAAAAATATAAAACATGTAACATGAGAAGAGCACAAACAATATAACAACAATAACAACCATCTAGTATAATATAACTCAAAAAGTGAGGTTTGGAGATGATAGAGTGTACTCAGATCTTAGCCCTATCTTTAAATATATATAAGTTGTTTCCGATAGAAACTCGATTCAAGGAGAAAATAGTTTGAAACAATCAAGAAAAAAAAGTACAAGAATAGCATATAGTAATAGAACAGTAACGACGATAAAATAATATGATAGTCAAAATATAAAAAAAAACAAATATTAATAACATAAATCAAAGAACCAGAAAAAACATAGAGAAAAAAAAAAAGAAAAATGCATACATACCCTCATGGTGAATATTGCTGTTACAGGAAGCCATATTGAAAATCTTGATTAGAATATAATGAACAGAGAAAAGAAGATATGCAAAACCAATAAGAATAACAAAGGTATAAAGGAAGTATATATAGAAGTAATTGGGGTTTATCTACTTTCTTGTTGTGTATAATTAGGATTCTCAGGAGAAGTATTAATAATTATAATAGAGGTACATGTATGGAGTGCTACTTGTGTGTACACATAGGTGGCATATGTTGCTTATAGAATGAAATTTTTTTTTTGATATAAAGCGCTTTACCTCACTCAGTATAAATTTGAATTAATCAAAATTTTAGTAAAATATATATATATATATGGCAGACATAATGAGAATAGGAGCCTTTTACTCAATCCACTTAATGTGCTCACACATAAATTTAAAGGGTTTAAATTAGTCAAGCTAAAAAAAAAAAAAATTAAAACTTTGAATCAGTTAAATCAAAAATAAAACTAAAAAATAGGTGGCAGACACACTGAGGACTTCTTGGTATCGAACATTTTACTCCGCTTTTGCTAGCTTGCGGATTCAAATTAGTCAAGCTATCAACTTCAAATTTCGAATGGTCAAATAAAAAATAATAATCAGCAAGACATGATGAATTTATTTTTTTGTATGAAGCGTTTTGCCCCCCACTTAACATAATACTAACATGGTTAATGCGAATTAATTAAGCTAATAAATTTCAGCTTTAAAATGGTTAACCAAAAATAACATGTGGCAAATCAGGGTGGAGCGATATCAATAATTTTGACTCAAATTTTGTTATTTATATTTAAAAATTTACTTAATATGTGTAAAAAAATTCATCAAGACCCCCAACAACCTGTGTTTAATTCTAAAACTTGAAATCTTAGAAACTCAAAAGTATAGCTTGTATAGCTGCTGAGTTTTTTTAATCACACAAACTTCATGAAAATTAAGCAAATTAAAGTGAAATTAAAACTTCAAAGTCATCACATTGACAATTGTCTCTTTGCTATTCTGGAAATTCTAAAGTATGGACAAGCAGTACAGCTAATGTCTTTTTTCACTTTCACATCTGGAATTCGGAATCTCTTTTTATTCTCTTAATTAATTTTATTTTCATGCCTTTTCTCTTTTTCTAAATCTTTTGTTTATTTTTTGATATTATTTTATAAAAATATATACCATGTGCTAAAGTTCTTTCTTTTTACAATTTGAATTTATTGTAATTGTTTATAGGAAATCGAAAAATACGACAAATCCATATTATACTGACAGTTCTTTATCGAGGTATTTTTGTATAGAGAGAACTTGAGAGCCTGTTTGAATGGGTTTATAGGCTATAATTTATAGGCAAAAGTAAGTTAGGAATTTTAACTTATTACTTTTAATTTATTTATATTATTTTAGCTTAAGATTAAGTGCTTAAAGCACTTTTAATCTTTACCCAAACACTATAAACTACAATAAAAACAATATACCCAGTATATTTTCGCACAGTAGGATATGACGAGAGTTAGAGCGTATGCAATTCATAACACTCCTCAGAAGTGAGTCAGAGAGATCATTTTTGAGAGACCCTCGACTCATAACAAAATACAAACTAGAAAAAAATGACATAAAGGTAGAAAAGACTATAATGAATAACACAATAACAGATAGTAATAAAATAATATTACCACAAAATAATATTACAAACGATCTACCCGAAACAATATATGTCAACTAAAAATTAGAAACAAGAAACTGCAAGTGTAGCAATATAACCACTAATAAGGACGGACTCCTTATAACCTACTAGCATGGACGCCCTTCGACTTCCTACTCCTAAGTCCTATCCTAATAGGTATTCATCTCACCTTCCTATCTAAAATTATGTCTTTGATAAACTCTAACACTACAAAAATAATTAAAAATTACTTTGGCCTAAAAACACCGTCTAAAATAAGTCAACCTAAACAAGCTCTTAGTAGGTTAGTTGATTCATCTTAAACTTTCACCTTGTAATGAAGGTTCAGTTCCCACATTATAATTTGTCCTTCATTTTTTCTTTCAATTCTTTTTTGAAAAAAATAAAATAATTTTATACTATTTATATATTTTAATATGTTGTAGTAAATTTCCTGCTTTATCATTCTTTAATTAATTAATTAAACATTTTTTTTCTTTTTGGATTCATGGTTCACAATTAAAATATTAGTCTGGAAGCGTTGAAGCAAACAAACCGCAAAAGCAATTAGGCCAATTATTTGGCGTGAAAGTAAAAGCATCATTTCAAAAAAGCAACAATAAACATTATTTGCTTTATGAAGAAATAACGAATTTGTACTTTTTTTTAACTTCCCTTCTGCTTTAACTTTACAGAAAACTTCAAAGAAGCAATAACCAAAGAAAAATGAGTTGCTTCCTCCATTTAAAAAAGAATAATTATTTTTTTTTAAAATTTTTTTTTGACAGTACTTTAATTTCAACTTTTCACTTATCATGTTTATGACCATAAGATTAAAGGACATTTTGGTACATTTGACACTACTTTAATTTAAGGTCACAAGATTCAAAAGTCTTCTTTATTTTTTTAAACTTTATGTCAAGTCAAAGTAGGTCATTCTTTTTTAGATGGAGGGAGTATTCAATATGAGATTACGTTGCTGAGGAGTAAGGACCTTTTGTTTTTTTAATTTCTTATCTGATATTCGGTACCTGCACTTTGAACTCGATTAATTTGTATTCATATCGAAAAGTTTTACTTTGAGCTAGGTACAGGCGGAGCCACCTTTTAAGTTAGGGGGTAACCCCCTTCGATAAAAATTATACCATTTATATATAGTTAAATTTATTTTTAATGTTCGTATGTATATTTCTGAATCCCTTCAATAAAAATTTTGACTT
>NW_025856731.1:0-1666 GCF_002878395.1 Capsicum annuum
TTGCCTACACTCAGTTTGAACTCTGGCCCATATCGACAGAGCTGACACAGGAGCGGATCTGATATCACTAGTGGGTTGGGGAGTTATAGGGGCATCTCGGGCCTTTGTGGTTCGGGATGCCCGACGCGGCCAGGGCCTCGGCTCGGGTCATGACAGAGTGGTATTAGAGTCGCTCCTGTGTCAGCCCTGTCGATGTGGGCTAGAGTTCAAACTGAGTGTAGACGAATCCGGGTAAGGCAGCGTAAACCTCAGTCCTGAGTGTAGGCAAATCTCATTCGGTGGGGCAAACCTCAGCGAGGACGTTGAGTCCATAAGGGGGGTGTATGTAACACCCTTACATAGGATATGGAGTCCCACATCGACAAAACACAAGAGGGATGCTGGGTATATAAGTAAGAAAGCCTTACTCTCCAATGACGCGTTTTAAAGCTGTGCGGGCCTGGGCCCAGAGCGGATAATATCACTAGTTGGTTGGGCAGAGACAGGGGTCTCTTGGGCCTTCGTGGTTCAGGATGCCCGTCGCTGCTAGGGCCTCGGGTTGTGTCATGACAATATATTCTCTCTAAATCACAAAATTGGCAGGTATATTTATCCCTTTTTTCCTATAGCAATTGTTAATTATGCATAATTTGTTATTAAATGATATGCTTCTTACATCGACTTATGATTAATCATGGACCAGGGCCTCGGGTCGGGTCATGACAATATATTCTCTCTAAATCACAAAATTGGCGGGTATATTTATCCCTTTTTCCTATAACAATTATTAATTATGGATAATTTGTTATTAAATGATATGCTTCTTACATCGACTTATGATTAATCATGGTAAAATATCGCGCTGCGTCTACTACTCTTTTCAGCGGGATCAGAAAACATGCACGGACTATATTTTTTCTTCAACAACTTAATAATATGTTCCATAATGAACATTTAACTCAGTGTTTAGTCTATATTAGAATGTACGCTATGCTTGAGGACATTCCTATGTGTTGTAGTTTTCCATATAAGCCAAGTTTTACCAGCCATAAATCATGACAGATCAGTACACGCCTTACTCGAAAGGTCATTTATTGTCTGGTCAACAAAATAATCTAGTGTGAACGCTATACATAGAGTTATGGACAGTAATCTGCAGTGAGATTTAGTACAATAAATATTTTACTGATTTTAGAGAAATGAATTAGCTATAAATATTAGCAAGAGAAAGAACCATCTCTGCATTCACATAAAAAAAACTTCTTTCTTTCTTTATCAGCTCCAACATTTTCAGAAAGAATCACCATGCCCAAAATGCTAACTTCAGGAGAAAAGGCTAATGGGATCAGTGTTTAGTCTATATTAGAATGTACGCTATGCTTGAGGACATTCCTATGTGTTTTTAGTTTTCCATATAAGCCAAGTTTTACCAGCTATAAATCATGACAGATCAGAACATACCATACTCGAAAGGTCATTTAATGTCTCGTCAGCAAAGTAATCTAGTATGAACATTATACATAGAGTTATGGACAGTAATCTGCAGTGAGATTTAGTACAATTAATATTTTACTGATTTTAGTGAAATGAATTAGCTATAAATATAGCAAGAGAAAGTATCAATTGAATCACCAAAATTCTTTATCAGCATTCTCATAAAAAATTCTTCTTTCATTCTTTGTTTATC
>NW_025856732.1:0-2723 GCF_002878395.1 Capsicum annuum
CTTGTAACTAACTAGATTTGTTATTAGTTAAATGTTAGCAGCACCACCGTCATAATTGTGATCCATCCAAGAACTATAAATAAAAGGACAAATATCCTCACATGCGCACCTCAAATTCTTCAAGACCGTCAAGGTTCTCAAATGCAATATTCGCAAGAATGACAGATGATGCCCTGGAGAACAGCTGTTCCATACGAATTTCAATGGAATCTGTACATGTCCATCAAACATAATGAGAAGGCAACTAAAATCAACAAAGTCACAAGAAATGCAGGAAACCTATGTAACATTATATCAAGTTGAGTATGCCTATGTGACCCTATAAAAATAAACCTTGTAAAAGTGACTCCTATTTAGAATGTCCAGATCCAAAAGTATTCATCAAGAAGCAAATCAAATTATTTTAATATTTGAAACGAAAAATAATAATTATAATTGCCATCTTTCAATCTTATTGTAAGAGCTTGTAATTAGGAAAGAATTTAAAAAGCAAAATGCTGTAGTCACTAAACATACCAACATCATAAGCAGCATTATAGTGGCCACGACTCGCCACTGCAAGCATGCGGAGAAAGTAATGGTTGCAGAACAATCCTGCAATTAGTCATGTTAGAATTGGTTATACTGCAAAGGACAATTGATTCAATTCAGATCCCTAGAATCTAGGTAAAAAATAAAAAGATGTGAACTCCCCAAATCTAAGACCATCATGATTCAAATTCAGATCCCTAGAATCTAGGTCAATAGAAAAAGATGGATCCATCCCCACCCCACCCCACCCCCAAAGTCTAAGACCATCATCATGATTTAGGTGTCTAATGGGATGCATTGGCAAAATTTGTGGTTATATCCTCAAAATATTCACACAACCAACAAAACCAAGTTCTTAGCTTGGACGCATACAGAAAATGTGATGAAATGAAAAATCTTTATATAGATTAGCATGATTTTTGAGCAAATATTAAATTTTAAAAAATCGGAGATTAATGCATCTCCTCTACCAAAATACTTTCCTTAGGGAGGGGGGGGGGGAGCTTTGGAGGAGGCAATGCTTCTTCCGATGCATACCTATGCCAAATGTGTAAAGCCGCGGGCTTATCATTTGGTTTTGCATCAGATGACTCTTCAGAACATCATAGATGTGTCTTTCATCTTCAACAGCTCCATCAGTGATCAGGAAAACAATAGGAATTTGTTGCTGGGCACAGGAAAACATCTCCATGGCCTGACAAAAGGCAAAAGTGTTGTCTTAGATTTGTCAGAAAATATAGGTATGAGAAAGTTCTATGAATTCAGTAAAACTTCAATATCATGAACTCAGCATTATCGGAATAAGTAAGCGAAGGAGATGAAAATGTATGTTGTTAATACTTCTTGTTAGAGATTGACCCCACATGTTTTTCATTTATATAAAAAGGGACATTAGTTTCTCCTTTCCAAATGCTCAAGCAAATTAACTACTAGATCCTTAATGTCCTAAAGAGATATTGGGATGAAACCAGTGTCATCAAATAGCATCTTACACGAGAGGGGATGATTGATTGTGAATATCTAAAAATAGTAGCCCATATGCTTCTTGTCGATCATAGGTTACAACTCAATCAGACAAGAAATATTAGCCGGCACCAGAACGTTTTTGTCGATCATAGTTTTGAATAGAACATCACCTTGCACACTCATAGAGCCTAGTGTCTAGCTAGATGCAGTCACAGAAGACGCAACATGAAGCAACTAAAGCAACCATGTAAACTCTTACATACTCAATGTCCTAGTCCATGTAAGAGTTTGGAGAACACTAAGTATTTCAGTGGCATATCACTGTTTATAGTAACTGTTATTGATGCGCAAGAAGAATAACCTCAGTGGTTCTGTTCATTATATAACCTTGATATTCTGCTCATATGGAAGCAATTTATACACATACCAATCAGACCACTGTTATATTTTCTTTTCATTTTTCATGTTTTTCACCAAAAATAGAAGCTTGATACTATCTCAGATAGATTACCTACTCTGACTCAATAGAGACAATTAACATACAAAAAATATAGCCTGCAACTAACTAAAATAGATGAAAAAAAACAATACAACCTGACAGTTAGCTTAAAAAAAAGGGGGGGGGGGGGGGGGGGGGGGGTATGACCTGAGTCAATGGATCCAAAATATTTGTGCCGCCACCAGCAATAAAATTCGTTCCAATCCACTGGGTTGCGTTTTCAATAGTGTTCTTAGTTGCCAACTCGAGCGATGATGAAAAAAGATTCTTTTCGCTGTTGAAAGCTATTATATTAAACAGATCTTGAGAATCAAATTTTGACAACGCCGTACAAAGCGCTTGTTTGGTAGCCTCAATTGGTTTTCCCTTCATGCTCCCACTTAAATCAACAACAAATATCACTTCCTTTCTGAAGACCTGTCAGAAATTTCAGTGTGAAGTGACAATGACAAATATTATCCCTTAACAAATACAAGAAGAGCATTGCCACTTTATATATATAATAACCCTGATTAAGCAATAAGAGGGACTTAGAAAACAGACAATGGAAAAAAAATCAAAATATTCTGCAAATACAAGATTTACCTACTTCCTGTTACATGTTATTGGTTGGATCATTATAAATACGGACTTAATAAATGGTATTGCTCTTGTATCTTATTTTTCCACCTTCGAAAAGCAAATGCTAATCAAGTAATCTTCTAAGAGAATAAGGTGAGTTGGGCAT
>NW_025856733.1:0-3012 GCF_002878395.1 Capsicum annuum
GTGTTTGTTCTTGTTCTCTACTCTCGGTTTGTGTTTGTTGTTGTTGGCCGAATAGTTGCTCATCTTGTTTATCATATTGTGCTGCTAATATTAGTTTGTTTTGGCTGTTTTGGTGTTCTAAACACCTTGTTTATCTCGTTATTGTATTGTATTGTTGAATCCGAGAGTTGGTCACTAAAGAGGTCCTCGGTTTCTTGAGCTTGTGGACTGATTTTGGTGTGTGTTTCGTGTTTCTCTTGTGCTTCTTGTATCATTTGGTATCAAAGCATGACTTGATTTTTTTCCTACGAGATCAATCTTGGGCTTGTTTGCAAAAAAATAAAAACAAAATTGCTGAAAGCTGAAAATTCCATAAAGAGACAAATCTGTCCATTTTTGTGTCTTGGCCGAAATTGTGTTCTTGTTGTGTCTTGGCCGAGATTTTTCTTGTTTTGAGTCTAGGTATAAGAGTCATTTTATTTGTTTTGTTTTTTCTAGTGTTAGCTTCTTCACCTCTAACACTAAAGAAGTTTAGATCTAGATTTTAGCTATAAAAATTGATGTTGTTGTTGTGAATCCAAAGTGTGGCCGATTGTTGTTGGTATTGTTGTGGTTGGTTTAAGTTTAGAACGTGTATTGTGGGGATTGTGTTATGGATTTTAATCTTGAAAAGGTGTTGTTGTTTGGGAGGTCCTACTTGAACCTTAGAACTTCAGTACTCAATGTTTGTGTTCTTGGTGTTCTTCACCATCTCCATATAGTGTTGAAGAAAAAATGATTGTTGATCTTAGAAGTTGAAGAAAAGGAGTGTGTATTGTGTTAGTCTTGCAAGATATAAATTCAAGATTTGAAGTGTAGTACTTGTGACTCAAAGACTTTTCCTACACACTCAAGACTTTACAACCAGTTCCAACCACCTTCCGTATTTTAAGGGTCCATGTTTTAAGGAGAAGTACCAAGAAAGTCAAGTCTTCCTTTTTTAAATTTGAAAGAGGATTCCAAGACTTATATTCCCTACTTTTAACCAAATTTCACCAATCCAAATTGAGAAACTGACCAAGACTTCCAACTTTAGAAAAATAAAAATTGTTAAAGAACCGCAACCAATACGTGGCTTCCACGTCACGTTTTTACTGTTCACGCAATAATTTTAGGCTCAAATTTTAGATTCTTAGTTTTATTTTTACTGTCCCTGAGTTTCGTTTGTTGGTTTGAATACTAATTAGCAATTAGTAATCACCTACTTAGTTGTAGATTAGTTGTTGAGTCCATTTCTTTTGTGTCTTCGTTATTTATGTGCTTTTCTCATTTTTAACTCGTCATAACTTTTTTGTTTCAAGTTCGCGTGTAGATTTTGTATTGTTTCTTGAGTCGATCAAACAAGAATCTATTCCGGCCGTCAAGTAGAATTGACATCCTATTGACTACCGGAGTATAAGCAACTTTCAATATTCGCCGCTCCAATTGTGAGGATCACAAAAATGAGTGAATATGAGTGTTGTTAAGGAGCTTTTACTACTAATCTTGTTTGTTAATTTTGTAGGTTTAAAAGGTGATATAAGGGGAATATGTCTTCGATAGTTGGGAATTATTGTGACTACAACATGGGAGACTACGATTGTAATGAGGGGTTTTATGGCTACGAAGTTGAGGGAGATTGTGGAGGCTATGAAAATAGCCATGATAAAAACTTGGGCAGATTTGAGAGTTACGATTTTGAGGTAGAAAATGAGGTGAATGAAGTGCTTAGTACTTATGGGAAACTTAAAGATGATATAGGACCTCGTGATGGATCTTATGATGATGTTGGGGCATGTGAGGAGTCTTACAATTCTCACTCCGAACCTAGATTTAGTGTTAGGTATAACCCTTTCGTTCGCAAAGCTTATGAGAGCTATGATGAGAGTGCACGTGGAGAGTGTGAAGATTCATATTCTCCACCTTGTAGTACTTCTTATCAAGGTTAATATAGTGTGAATGGTTATACTAGCTCTGGTGGAGGTTGTCCAACGAAAAGAAGAGGGTATGCATCTCCAAAACCGAGGGGTGCTCGTGTGCCTTACAATGTTGATCCGAGAAAGAGTGTAACTCCAGAAAGGTGACTATTTGTGGGATACCGGGCTACCTTGTTATGATGAATGTGTTTGTTCCGAATCTGCCTGGGAAATAGATCATGCTCTCTTTAGGTATAATATCTTGTTTGAAGATGATTTAAACACTCTAATGAACCTAGTGGTGAGAATGATGGTATAGCTTGCCTTGAAGGCTATAGCCGATATGTTAACCCACTATGGTGTGACAACATTCCTCCTAAAGATGAGAATCTCTTTTTGAAAGATGAGAGTACTCTTAAGGGTAAGAAATGGGTAGTCCATCTTAAAAATCCGAGGGTAAAGGTGTCATTGACTCCTTGGGGTAATGTTCCTAACTGTGCATCCTTGTTTGACACACTTGTGTCTAAATTACATGAATTCCAACTTGTGAATGCCAAGTTATCTAGTTATTTGAAGGAAAGAATGTGTATGTGTTTAAATGCTTATTCTTCACCCGTGAATGCCTTTGCACGTGATTCTTTCCTATACTACCTCTTTGCCTATGATGACGTCCATGCTAGTTTTGGATTTGTTTTATGTCGAGGTAGGAAGTTTGTTGGTCTGTTCTGCGTGATAATGCTATATAGATTTTATGGACTTTAGAACGAATTGAAACACCCCCCATGGTGTGGTCTTTTGACGATATAAAGAAGCAATGGTGTCTTACGGTTCATAAGATGAAGGAAGTTCTACCTTGTGGATTATTTTATGCCATTAGGACCTATGTAGTTTCTTTATCTTTTGGTGATTCCCGTAACTAAATCTTTTGTGCACCTTTTATTGAGCTTTTAATATCTAATTCAAAAGATCCTTGGTTATATTGCAAATATGTGCAACCTTGGCATGTTGAGATGATTTGTTGTGCTAACTCTAACCCTTATGTCATGAGGAGTTTGTATTTGTTTGCCCTCTCTTCGGTTTTGCAAGGTTTGGATTCGAG
>NW_025856734.1:0-6140 GCF_002878395.1 Capsicum annuum
AGATCATCAGTTGTTTGCCACGTTTAGTAAGTACAAATTTTAGGTAAGATCAGTAGCATTACTTGGCCATATTATTTCCAGTGATAGCATTAGATTAGATCCTCAGAAGATTGAAGCGGTAAGAAACTATCCTCGCCCTATCTCTTCATCAGATATCAGGAGTTTCTTCAATTTGGCTGGCTATTACAGACGCTTTGTCGAGGGATTTTATTCTATTGCATCTCTTATGTACAGATTGACTCAGAAAAAGGTTAAGTTTCAGTGGTCAGATTCTTGCGAAAAGAGTTTTTAAGAGTTGAAGACTCGACTCATCTCAGCCCCAGTTCTAACTCTTCCAGATAGTTCAGACGGTTTTGTAGTTTATTGTGATGTGTCCAGAATGGGTTTTGGTTGTGTCCTCATACAGCATGGTAAGGTCATAGCCTACGTCTCCAGATAGCTAAAGCCCCATGAGAAGAATTATCCTACTCATGATCTTGAGTTAGCAGCCGTAGTATTTTCCTTAAATATTTGGAGGCATTATTTATATGGAGTTTATGTAGATGTCTTCATAGATCATAAAAGTCTCTAGTATGTCTTTTCTCAGAATGATCTCAATCTTCATCAGAGAAGGTGGTTAAAGCTCTTGAAGGATTATGACATGAGTATCCTTTATCACCTGGTCAAGGCCAATGTTATGGCTGACCCTCTCAGTAGACTCTCCATAGGTAGTGTTTCTCACGTAGAGGATGGTAAGAAGAAGATAGCCCAGTAAATTCATCAGCTTACCAGACTAGGAGTTCTCTTAGTTGACTCTTCAGAGGGTGGTATATGTGTTCAGAGTAATTCAGAGTCATCTCAAGTTTTCGAGGTGAAATAAAAGTAAGGCAGGGATCCCAGCCTTGTCAAGCTAAAAGAGTTAGTTTAGAATCAGAAAGTAAAGGCTTTCTCCCAATGGGAGATGGTGTTCTTCGTTGTCAAGGTCGTCTGTGTGTTCCAGGTGTAGATTACTTAAGGCAGAAAATTCTTATGGAGGCGCATGGTGCACGATACTCTATTCATCCAGGGGCCACTAAGATGTACCAGAACTTGCGGGAGATCTATTAGTGGAGCGGGATGAAAAGAGATGTTGCATAGTTTTTAGCTAAGTGCTCTACATATCAGTAGGTTAAGATAGAGCATCAGAAACCTAGTGGGTCCATACAGGAGTTCACCATTCCCACTTGGAAGTGGGAAAAAGTGAACATGGATTTTGTGATGGGTTTGCCTCGAACTCGTATCAGCATGATTCGGTTTGGGTTATTGTAGACAGAATGACCAATTCAGCTCATTTTCTTCCAGTTCGTATCTCTTATTCAGTTGAGGATTATGCCAATCTCTATATCAGGGAGTTGGTCAGATTACACGGTGTTCCATTATCTATCATCTCAGACAGAGGTACACAGTTCACCTCTTACTTTTGGAAAGAGTTCTTAAAGTGTCTTGGTACCCAAGTTCATCTTAGTACCACCTTTCATCCTCCGACAGATGGTCAAGTAGAGAGGACCATTCAGACTCTTGAAGTTATGCTAAAGGCGTGTGCAGTTGATTTCAAGGGAAGTTGGGATGTCCACTTACCTCTGATTGAGTTTGCATACAACAATAGCTATCATTACAGTATTTATATGGCTCAATTCAAAGCTCTCTATGGTAGAAGGTATAGATCTCCAGTCGGTTGGGATGCTCAGAGCCAACAGAAGTCTTATGTAGATGTTCGTAGAAAGGATCTCGAGTTCGAGGTCAATGACTATGTCTATCTCAAAATCTCTCCCATGAAGGGAGTGAAACAGTTCGGCAAGAAAGGGAAACTCAGTACCTGCTATATCGGTCCCTTCAGGATTCTCAGTCGCTTCGGCAAGGTAGCTTATGAGCTCGAATTGCCTTCAAATCTAGCCTCAGTTCATTCGGTCTTCCATGTCTCTTTGCCTAAGAAATACATAGGTGACCTAACAGTTGTAGTCTCTATTCAGAACATTGATGTTTTGGACAACCTCTCTTATGAAGAGATTACAGTCAAAATTTTAGACTACCAGATTTGTAGGCTGAGGAACAAAGGAGTCCCTCTAGTAAAATTTCTTTGACAAAATTAGTCCGTTGAGGGAGCTACTTGGGAAGAAAAAGCAAACATGCATACCAAGTACCCTCACCTTTTCTCTTCGAATCCAGATCAAGCTTAAGGTAATAGTCCTCCTTAAGCTTATTTAGTGTCATGTTCAGCATTCAATACAACTTGATATTTCATTTCGTGTACATGTTCCATCACATTGGTATCAAGTACCATTGCATATTTAGTCATGAGTATATGTATCAGTCCAATAAATAATTATGCATAAGATATGCATTCTCATTGCGAGAACCTCAGTCATGCATTCATGAATAAGTTACACAGGCATCAGATACGCATGTTCAGTATAACGCATTCAGGTTGTCAGTCATAAGATCATTTTCCAGCTACTCATGTTCAGATTATTATTTCCCCTCTCACTCAGTTCCATTTGAGGATGAATGTTCTCAAGGGGTAGATATTGTAATACCCGTGCCTTTTTCCTAACTAGAAATCATCTTAAGGATACTAGGACTTACGTTAAAATGAAAACCTATCTTTGTACATGTGGTATTTTTGAGATTTTCACTTTCTATCACGTGGGAAATTGTAACGCCCTGATTTTCTAAATCGAAATTCTACACGGTGCTCAAGACCCCGAGGGACCATAAGCTAATCCATGACTGATATCTGTGCCTGTACACTGCATAATATACATATAATACACGAAAAACCTGAACATGTAGGCCATAAGGTTCAACTAAAGAAATATAGTAACATCCATGGGATAATGAATGCCCAAAACAACAGAATATAAAACTGAAAATTGAATCTGATAGCTAAATTTGACTAAATCTAAAAGCCTCTAAGTACTGTCTAAATAAGGAGTTGAAGGAACATGTCTCCAACTAACTCCGTAAAACTAAACTAAAGTAATAAATGAATAAATCAAATTATATTATCCTTGAATGGATGAGGACTCACTACAACGCTGTGACTGGAAAGCTACTGTTGGTCTAGAACTCTTGGCTCTAGACCTATGGTGTAACATGAAAAGAAAGCACCATAGTGCAAATACGTCAGTACAACTGGAGTACTGAGTGTAGGAGTGAGGTAGGCTAATGCAAAGGGTTTACATGCATGAATAATGCTAACTGACTGACTGATATGAATGTAACAGTACCAATATACATACATAGTAACTGAGATCGTGAGTATATGGTAGCTAAATCTGTACGCTAATATATTTCTCGAACTGTAGTTCTGATAACATGAGCGACTGTGTCTGACAGTCCTGAATCTGGTAGAACTCTCTGAGTCCCATGATATAATTGAATTTGATTGTATCTAACAGTCCTGGTATACTGATATCTAAAGAACTGTCTGAGTTCTTTTACTGAGACTGATACCAAAATAGTGGGAGGTAGTTCTTTAACCAAAATTCCCCATGTATACCATTATGGCTAAGCTGGGGTCCAATCTCTACCTCAACTGGAGAGGTGTCAATACCGCACCACTGGTAAGGACAGTTTTGAGTAACCGTCATCTTGCAGGCACTCAAAGTGAGAACGGTGGGATCCTAAACTGACAGGTTAAGCCACCTCATCAACCTTAATTTGACAGGTTAAGATGTCTCAACCTACGCTGGCTATGTAGTTCTAGAACATAAGGATAACTGCTAAGAATCACACCCTGAATTGGCAAGTGAGTTCCCATCCTTGGGTTCACTCGGTGCTAACTTCTACTCCCATCTGAAGGGACTAAACATGATTCAAATGGCTGTACATGGACTAAATAATGGACATCCGTTGACTGACAGAGTAGTACTATTATTTGGAAGTTAACTGATATCATGAGATTTCTGATGTTTCCTGAGTCACATGACTGACTAGTTCTATAGAGTATAGCTTGACTGATATTTATCATGGAACATGACATGTCTCTAGGAACACAACTATATTTTTCGGGTACGAATACCCCCAGGACTCGATAGAAGGAAACTGTCACACATGACATGACTTGATCACAAGATTAGAGTCCACAATTCACAATATTATAACTAGGGGATAGTATACTTCATGTATTTATTCACATCTCAACATGGTAGGGAGAGCATGGATACATTTTATGTATATAATTCATATTTCCATTATCACACATGCTTCATTCCATAACAACAATAACACATAAATAGCATGGAAATTCATATGGAAGTGTATAGCTAATATGGGCTTGTTATTTAGATATCATGGAATCATGTAATTATGGGTTTCTAGCATCCTAGGCATTTTATCCAACACCTTGCATGCGTTCTCTAAAGAATAGGTGGATTTCATACTTGCATCACATTAAACCACCTATAGTTCATGTTTTTCAACTAACAACCACATATATTTCATGAAAACATCTTTAGATATCATTTTGAAACTTAAACAACAATCATCAACATGTACATGCTTATATTACCACAAAAAAAGTTTACAAAATAACATTTAAAAATATGGTTCTTGAGCTCTATGAACGGATTGGATCCATAGATGAACCCTATGGATACCTTAGATTAAGAATTTGTGGAATCTACGGTTGAATTTGCTTGAAGCTTGAAACCCCAATGGAAACCCTAGACTTGTTCTTGACTGTTCTTGAGTGAATTTGATAAAATTAATATAAAGGTCTGCTTTGGGGCTTCAATCCTATGTTTAAAGAGTATAAATAGGGTTTTGCGAAGTTACTATATTGCCCTTGAGAAGTTTAAAACAAAAATTGAAAACTACGCAAAATTTATCCTGATTTAGGGCCCCAGCACGACGTGGAGCTTGGTAAAATGCCAATTATTGCGACCTGGAAGATTGGCGTTAAGCATGGCTATCGGGGAGGCTTTCTGGAAATTGACGAGCGCCATTCTGTCCTCCGGCGCGATGTGCCATGAACTAAAATTTCATTCATCTTATAGTAGAAACTTAAAATAACCATAACTTCTTCACCGGATGTCCGTTTTAGGCAAATTTGGAATCGACGGAAAGCTTATTAAATTGTCTATCCGTTGGTAGGTCATGGGATAAATTTTTTTTAGTATAATGAGAGATATGATTGTTTAAATTTTACGATACCAATGTCCTTCTCATGAATTCAATCAGTAAGGAATGTTTTGATTCACACAATAGCTAGGACATATTTGAGACCTTAATTCACATCAACCTTGATCATGACACTACCAAGGAACCATAATGTACTATGCATGAAAATTGAAACATGGAGCAAATATTGAGTTGGATTTTTTGGGGTATTACAATATCTCCCCCTTGGGAACATTCGTTCTCGAATGAGACTTAACTGAGAGGAAAGAATGAGACAAGCCGAACATGAAATGAACATGAAGGAATGAAACATGATCTTATGACTGACATGCTAAACATACTGAACTCATGCATATCAGACGCATGGATAACTGGTACATGGATACGTAACTGAGCAATCTGATAAACTGAGTTTCTCAAGATGAGAATACATATCTGATACATGACCTTATAATTGAAATGATACATGAATGCATGACTGAGGATGCAACGATAATAAATACTAAGTTTAAACTGGGACATGAATATGAAACTGAATAAGCTTAAGGAGAACTGTTACCTTGAGCTTGATTTGAATATGTGGGGAAGAGGTGAGGATGCTTGGTATGCATATTTGTTTCTATTTCCCAAGTAGCTCCCTCATGAGACTGATTTTACCAAAGAACCTTAACTAGAGGGACATATTTGTTCCTCAATCGACGAGTCTGATAGACTAAGATTTTGACTAGAATCTCTTCATAAGACAGGTTGTTCCGAATGTCAATGCTCTAAACAGGGACTACAACTACTGGGTCACCTATGCACTTCTTGAGCAAAGAGATATCGAAGACTAGATGAACTGAGGCTAGATCTGAAGGCAATTCTAGCTCATAAGCTACCTTGCGAAAGCAACTGAGAATCCTGAAGGGACCGATATATCGTGGACTGATTTTCCCTTTCTTGCCGAACCTCTTCACTCTCTTCATGGGAGAGATCTTAAGATAGACATAGTCATTGACCTT
>NW_025856735.1:0-1547 GCF_002878395.1 Capsicum annuum
CAAGTATTGGAACTCACCTACCAGTTTAGGGTGTGATTCTTAGCAGTCATCCTTGCATTCCATCCTTGCATTCCAGAACTATGTAGCCAGCATAGGTTGAGACATCTTAACCTGTCAGATTAGGGTTGGTGAGGTGGCTTAAACTGTCAGTTCAGGGTTCTCACCGCTCTCGTTTCGAGTACCTGCCAGCTAAGGGTCACTCACAACTGTCCTTACCAGTAGTGCGGTATTGACACCCCTCCAGTCGGGGCAGAGATTGGACCCCAGCTTAGCCATAATGGCACACATAGGGCATGTCGGTTAAACAACTACTTCCCACATTTTCAGACTCCGTCTCAGTTAAAGAACTCAGACATTTCTTCAGATATCAGTATACCAGGACTGTTAGATACAGTCAAATACAGTTATAGCACGGAACTCAGAAAGTTCCATCAAATTCAAGACTGTCAGACATAGTCGCCCATGTTATCAGAACTACAGTTTCAGCCATGTCAGTTATCAATAAACCATGTATTAGCGTACATATTTAGCTATCACGTACTCACGATCTCAGTTACTATGTATGTATGTTTGTACTCTTACGTTTATATCAGTTAGTCAGTTAGCATTATCATGCATGTAAACCCTTTACATTAGCCTACCTCACTCGTATACTCAGTACTCCAGTTGTACTGACGCATTTGCGCTATGGTGTTTTCTTTTCATGTTACACCATACGTTCAGAGACACGAGTTCCAGACCAGCAGTAGCAGCTACATTCCAGTATACAGAGTTGCAGTGAGTCCTCTTCATTCGAGGATGATACAATATTATTTTATTTTATTTATTATTTCAGCTCATTTTTACTAGACAGAGTTAGTTGGAGACATGTTCCTTCAACTCCTTATTTATATAGTATTTAGAGGCTTTTAGATTTAGTTTAGATTTGATTCAGTTTTTAGTTGTTTTAGGTATCTTTCACCTACACGGATGTTACTATTTTATAGATTCTTTATTCAGTTGAACTTTATGGCCTACATGTTTATGTTTTCCGCATTATTACATTATATATTGTAGTGCACAGGTATAGATATCAGTCATGGGTTAGCTTGTGGTCCTTCGGGGTCATAAACACCGTTTAGCATTGAGGTTCAGAAAATCGGGGTGTTACAAACTTAGTATCAGAGCCTAAGGTTCAATAGAGTCCTAGGAAGTCTGAAAGCCGCATCTAGTAGAGTCTTTTGCATGGGTGTGTTGCGCGCCACATTTATGTGCAAGAGGCTATAAGATATTTAAGAACAGTTTCCCTTCTTTCAGTAATAATGTCATGCCAGTGAGCATGATCACAAGTTAGTCTCTCAGTCTTATCCGCTTCTTCTCTTTATTTTAGAACATGCCTCCTAAGAGAAGAAATCAGTCAGCCCCTCAGTCCGAAGAACCTTTGGGCGATCATGTTTCTCATGCGGAGTTCAGGACCGCATTTACCACACTTGCTCAGTCTGTGGATACCCAAAATGAATGGACACCAGTTATTCTGGCCAATCCAGTGGCCAATTCCGCAACAGCTA
>NW_025856736.1:0-4705 GCF_002878395.1 Capsicum annuum
GGGCAGTTAGGTGGGTTAGGGGTGGGGTGAGAGGGTTCTACAAGGGGTGGGGTGGGTTACATTTAAAAGTGTGGTGGGGTGGGATGGGTTAAATTTAAAAGTGAAAAAAGTAAAGGTGATGTGATGTGGTTAGGTGTATGTTGTAATAATTTATTACAATTTACAAACACTGTTTGTAGTTTGTAATAAATTATTAAGTTTTACAAATAATATTTGTAAAATGTAATAAATTATTACAAACTACATGATTTGACATAAAGAAGAAACGATAGCACACTATTTTTTATTTTTTATTTTTTGTGCAAAACGTAATAAATTATTACGTTTTATAAACTGTGTTGACCGTTAAGAAAAAAGTGGAAAACGTAATAAATTATTACATTACGACTATTTTGATAACTTTTTAAAAAGGTAACCAATTTTGATCACTTTTTTATTTTGTGGCTTATTTTGGTTCCGAGTTCGGCTGAACGGGGAGTAATATTTGTTATTTGATATCAATTCTTTATGGAGTGAAAATCAAAAAAATTGTTAAATTAAAAAAAAAGAATCATGTCAGTGTCCAAAGTGGGATTGATTGAACCTGGGAAAGAAAAGTTAGAATACTCTATTTAATTAATAATACAATTGATAGTGATTTCTTTTGAGGAATTTCTTAAGATTTAGTTACTGTTTCATGTTCCCCTTCGATGTCTCTTTGCTTTTTTAAATATATATGGGATAAAAGGTTTTCTATAGGGTAAAAGTAGTACTGCTGTCACTAATTTTCACTGCATGTTAGCAGTAAATCACCAGATTTTTTTTGATTGGTCACGTTTTTATTAAAAATTAGATTTTAGGTTTAGAATTTTAGAGTAAAAATTTATAAATAGGTGTTAATAGATTCATATTCTTACGAAAAATATATATTTCAACAAATTTTGACCATTCAGAAGTCTGCGTAAGGGCAAGTTTGTTAATTGACACTTGTCTTCGGGTTCAGTTACGTTGAGACTTTTCTTAGACTCTTTTTCAAAGTGTTTATTTGAATATTTGATAGCTATGTGTAATGGGAGTAATGCGAATTGAGGATCCCGTAGAGGTGATTGTGACGACCATATATGCGGGTACCGGTGTTGCTTGAGGGGATAAAATAAGTTAATTGTATGCTTAAACTATTTTTCCCTATTTGCTAGCCCGATGGACTGATTGGTTATGGTAAATAAATTATTGAACAAGCTAGATACTGAGAATACTCTTACTTGATAAGTTGAGTTGACTTTAAAATTGATATCTGATCTGAATTGAGACAAGAAGTGCTTTGGTTGATTTTTTTATTGATTTGAGATCGGAGTTGCACGCCTGCACATCAAGCATAGCATTTTATATGGGATTGGAGTGCACGTCTGCACAATATTATATATATTTATTGAGATCAGAGTCCAGGCCTGCACAATATATTTATTGGGATCGAAGTGCACGCCTGCATAATATATATATTGGGATCGAAGTGCATGCCAGCACAGTATATTTATTGGGATCGAAATGCACGCTTGCACAATATATTGATTGGGATCGGAGTTCACGTATGCACAGTACATAGACTTTGTGAGTCCTCTATGGGTCCTGACCTTGAAGTCATTACTCGGTAGGTATGTACACAGCATATGCACTGCATTGCATCATGTTGCATCGATTCATTTGGTTCAGATTAGTTAAAGTTGATTGTTGACCTTGTACTTAATTGTATATGTGTTATTTATTTTACCAGATTAAGAAATTCTTAGATTGTGTTATGATATTCTTATGACTGTTAAACTTGACTATTCAGTTAGATTAAGATGGTTTTCCTGAGTGAAGGTTGTATGTTTTTTTTGGTATGATTTACGTAGTGTCACTCGTCACCACTTTGAATTAGGATCAGTCGACGATGCTTGCTTAGCACACATAGTTCCATACTCACTCTTGCTTTGTATGTATCCTACGTGCAGGTACAGATCCGATGACCTCGAAATATTGATCCCTGCGGTTTCTACTTTGCTAGCATCATTGGATATTAAAGATAGCTGCTACTGGCTTTAAAAACTACTGAAATCTCCTTCAGCCTTGTCCTTATACATTTTCTGCATTTTGAAAGACTCAAACTTTCTTTTGGTTCTATATTTAATGGATTGTATTAGTGATTTCCAAACCTGGGATTATAGATTATTTGATTTTACTAGTCTGTTAATGTATTAATGAGACTATTCGGGATTGGTTATGCACTTATTCCTTCCGCTTCTATGAGTTTGAGATGTTATTCTTGGAATTGAGTATTTGGTTTACCTATCACGGAGGATGGAATAGGTGTCATCACAGCCCCGAATTTGGATAGTCCTGAATTTGGGTTGTGACAAGCTGTGAATAGTAATATTATGAAACATATTTATATATGATAAAATACAACATATAAGTTAGATCCACAATATAATTTTTCTAAATTTCAATGTAGTCTTATTTTAAGGTACTATTTAAATTTTGTTCAATTTTTTTTAAAATAAATACCAAATATAGACCCGTATTACCGTTTCTATCCCATGCTCTTTCTCTTCAAGGTTAAACTACAACAACAAAATCCAGTGATGTGCTAGCATCTTACAGATGTGTAAGTGGGATTTTGAAGTAATATATTACAACAGTTTATTGGAAAAAATCCAATGAAGCTATCAAACCAGAGATATGTGGGTCAATTAATTGTGCAAATATATGAATCGCTCAACAACACTAAACATGTATTTTAGTTATATAATGACTTACAAAAAAGATATGAAGTAAGTCTATATGCATCAAAATAGTTTTAAAAAATTTTAATTTGACAAAAATTGTAAGTAATTTAACAGGTCAGATAGCATAAAGTATCTCGAAAATTGATCTTTCGATACTTTTTTACAATTTGTATTTTAAATAGTAGAAGTGTGGCTGGCATGAGCTTCACCTCCAAAATACAACAACTACTTGCTCTTCTGAACTCTTGTTCTTCTCTCAAACACCTCTTCCAAATTCATGCTCAAACCATAATCTCTGGATTATCTCAACACAATTGTATCATCCTCAAAATAATCAACTTTTTTGCTTCTCATACCCCAATAAACTCATCTTCTTACGCTGGTCTCGTCATCAACAAATCCCATAATTCATCTAATTCATGGAGGACCATCCTCACTAGACGTTATTCCACATGCCACAACTCTTCATATACATAAGCCATTCAGTTTTTTATTGAAATGCGGTGTGTTGGGGCTGCTTCTGATAAATTCACATACCCTTTTCTCTTCAAAGAGTGCTCATCCTTTTTGGGTCTGGAAGAACAAAAACTGGTTCATTGTGATATGATCAAGATTGGTGTTTATAACAATGTGTATGTTCAGAATACTTTGATTCATTTCTATGGTTCTTGTAAGAAGATTGTGGATGCATACAAAATGTTTGATAAAATGTCGCCTAGAACTGTTGTTCCTTGGAATTCAATAATTTTGGCTTGTACATAAAGTTGTTGGTATTATTATGATGGGGTTGAGATTTTTTGAGTAATGAGGAAATCTGGAGTTCAACAGGAGAAGACGACGATGGTGGTTTTGCTTTCATCTTGGACTGAGTTGGGTGACTTGAGTTTAGGGAAATGGATTTATGGTCAAGTGATTGAGCAAGGGATGTTTGTGAATTATCAGTTGACAACTTCTCTTGTCGACATGCATGCCAACTGTGGAACAGAGGATTATGCTCATTTGATGTTGGACAGGATTGGAGAAAGAAACGTGTGGACTTGGAGCACGATGATTCTTGGATTGGCTCAGTATGCATTTGCTGCACAAGCGTTGGAACTCTTTTGGAAAATGAAGGATTGTTCTGTGAAGCCTAATTATGTGTCCTTTCTTGGTGAACTTTTTGCTTATAGCCATGTCGGGATGGTCGAAGAGGGGCATCATTTGTTTCAAGAAATGGAAAGTGTTTATAGGATCAAGCCTATGGTTGCACATTATGGTGCCATGGTAGGTATCTTAAGTCGGGCTGGTCGTCTAGAAGAAGCGCACAAGTTCATAGTTCACATGCCCATTAAGGCTGATGCAGTCATATGGAGGACATTGCTCAGTGCATGCCACATTCATGATATTAGTAACTATACTCGAGTGGGAGAGGAGGTCAGAAGAAGGTTGCTTAGAATGGAGCCAGAAAGGAATGGGAATTTGGTCGTGGTAGCAAATAAGTATACTGGATATATATTATGGGAAAAAGCATCAAAATTAAAAAGAGGTATGAAAGTCAAACAACTTAAGAAAATCACTAAAGAAAGCTATGTATCAGTGTTTCAAAATCTATAGAGATTGTTATCGAGTTGGTAAGTAGAAGGAAATTTTCTTGTTCCTAAACAGACACTGTTCATATCTAATTAACATGGTTAAAAATGAAGAGAATCTTGTTAAGTGACACTGTTCACATCATATTAACATGGTTAAATAGGAAGAGAATTTTATTAAGTGCCATTACATCCGAAGATGCTATGTTTTCTTCTGGCTCAGTTGCAGCAACAATATAAAAGAAAACACCCTGACACCCTATAAAGTGTTCAATGCTATCAAATTAAAATTGGATAAAAGGTGTTAAACTTTGGATAAACCAGTTTCACCTTGTTTTCAGAATTAGTTTTGGTATCTACCTGCAAAAGATACGATCACTTACCAAAACCCCT
>NW_025856737.1:0-1757 GCF_002878395.1 Capsicum annuum
TAAATGAATATTTTTGAAAAGCTCAATCATGATTTTAGCCTCTAATTTGGTTAATTGTCTGATTTTTATGGTAAGTGGAGATTTTCTGATATATGACAATTCTGTTCATTTTATTTATGGACAATTTCTGATGTCTTGGGATGAATTTTTCACTCATTCAAAATTTTGACAGATCTCTTTATTTATTCAGCTTACTTATTCATGGTAAAGTTGAATAATTGATTAAGCTACTCTTATTTTATGGTAAAGTTGAATAATTGATTGAGCCACTCTTATTTTAAGGATATTTTCCTTATTGAATGATGAGGATGATTGTTTGCTTCCTTATTAAATCCCTTGATTAAGGGACAAGAATATTGACTTTCCTTGTGATTGTTGATTGTTCCTAACCCCTTAGCCTATATAAAGACTCTCCACTCATTATAACAGAGTGACTCCTCCTTTGCTTTGACCCCTAAAAAAATACTGATATTCTCTACAAGGCAAAAATGAATTACTTCTCTCAAGTTCCTCGATATTCTCAAATTCTGACGAAGCATTTGATTTATCATTATTGCAATTGCATTACTCTTCATCCTCTTTATTATTCCTTTGCAGTCTCACTAGTAAGTCTCTCAACGATGTGATTTATATATCTCATGTAACAACATTATGATTTTAGAAAGCATGCCTGTAGGAGTAGTTTATAAATTGCTTACTACTTGCTTGATGTGCCTTGCCTTATTATTTCGATGTGCTAGATTATGTGTGGGTTCGTCTTGTGTTTGCATTGATATTTTGTTGTATTCGACAGGTGTCATTGAAATGGGGTTCTAAAGAGTCACCCAGGAATGGGAAGGGAAGCTGCCTACTCTTAGTTTAGTTTATTTTTTATGCTTTTACTAATATTGGTCTGTAACATTGTATAGACATTATTCTTATGTAATAATAAATTAGGGACTGCTCGGGGGCAGAGATTTTTGTGCTCTATGAACAGTATAGGTAAACACAACTTAGGGTTTCATGCATATTACATGCTATGTGAATCATTTAAGCACACAAACCTAGGATTTATTAATACACGAATCGTTTAGACACTTAATCTATGATTTATTAATTAATTCAACTGGAAATCTTACTTTTAGGATTTAAACAATGTTCGGCACACTAAAACGAATTTCGACATGTTAATATGTCACTACCAGAAATTGGGCCTATGACAACTGATCTTTTGGCGATGGTAGTAAGTTCGTCACTATAAATACTTTATAGCAATGCTTTCAACTGTTGCCAAAACTAATAGTTCTATTAGCACTATGAACGTCACTATTGAAAATAAACCGTTGCAATAGGAATATATATAGCAATGCTTTTTTAAACCATCGTCATAGAAACATCTACGACAACACATCATGGAAAAAAATAATCTATTGCATCACTTATTGAATATTCCCTCGACAATATTTCACGTATGTCTGCCAAAACAAAACATTTTTCTCTTTCTAAAGGCAAAATGACCTTCTGGACTCCTCTACTATATCAGTTTTGTAAGTTGGACACTTCTACTTACATGTTTGTCATCTGGACCCATGAACCCATCAAAAAACAACATTTCGCACCCTTTGACTGTTGACCTTACCTATGTAACAAGGTTATGGTGACTAGGACAAAGAGAGTGTAACCACTCGCCTATGGGTGCGAGTAGGGGTCAATTTTTGGCCAATTTTACATTAAAATAGTTTAAAAAAATAAAAATAATATTAAAATTTAAAAAAATT
>NW_025856738.1:0-1421 GCF_002878395.1 Capsicum annuum
CAACCAAAATTTTTTGTAATGTCACATTCTTGGGTGATTCATTCTCCCCCGCTTAGGATCATTCATCTACAAATTATGGTTAAGACAAGCTCATTTTCAAGTTAATACATTAGAACTTATCAAAAAAATCTTCACACAATTAAGGAAAAGGCACACGATACGGGTACAATTCAACATATATCATGGTCAGTATCATTCAACCACTTCATTTCAACATCCTTGGGATCCATCCCACCATTTATCAAAACATTTCACCAATTCAAAGATTAAGGGCTTGATCCCTTAGTTTTTCTAGGATATAAAGTAACTTAAATATTTGGGAACTCGAATCCCTTGTTTATCAAAGCCATCAATCAATTACAAATATTGGGGATTTCAACCCACTATTTATCAAAGACATTAATAAAGTTAGGAACAACAACACACACTTCAAGTATAAGTTTCTTGAATGGAACATAGTTGCAGATAGTTGGACTTCATGTCCTCTTCTATCTACCAAGTAGCTTCCTTGGACCATTGGTTCCCCTATAGAACCTTCACCGAAACTATTTCTATTGTTCGCAACTAATGAAATTATCGATCCGAGATACTCATCAGGATCTTACCATAAGTTGAGGAACCCAAAATACCGATGTCCTCTAAGGTAAATACCATCAAATGATCACCTACACGTCTTCGCACTTAAATACATGAATAATTTTGGGGAACTTGAGTTCAACCTAGAAGGAATCTCCATCCTTTAGGCAACATTGCCAACCCCTTCTGAGACTATATAGGGACCAACATACCGGGGACTAAGTTTCCCTTCATTATCGAGATGTATCACTCCCTCCATAGGAGACACCTTCACTCATTCACAATCGCCAACACCACACTCTAAACTAAACCTCTACGCCACTCGTGCGCATAGAAATTTTAGCTACCTCAAGCGATTCTAAACCTTTCACAAATCACCCTCACCTTCACTAAGGTCTGGTAAACTACACTGAGGTCGAACAACTTACCGTTACCAAAATCATGCCATCAAAAAAGAGGATGACATCACCCACCATACAATTCCAAAAAGGCACCCTAGAGCCTCCCCTACTTAAAGACTTCTACTTTTCCCATTTCAATGAATTACTATTCTCCCCGAGCCACTACCCAACACAAAAAGGGTCACGGAGGAATCTAAAGCACAAAAACCAGTCACGCCTCTTAGGGAAAGACCCCCAATAGAAATACGACATCATAGGTACTAAATGATTTATAGCAACTACCTAGGTCACTAATGAGACCCATCCTGATGCAACATACCAAAGGACGAGTCCTTAGGATTGGATACCAAAAGACATACCATCATATACCATTCGTGGGATCCACCATGATCCTCTTTACTAGGATAGATATCATGGACAAAAAAAGCTATGAAATTTAAAAAA
>NW_025856739.1:0-98214 GCF_002878395.1 Capsicum annuum
ATTTGTTGGATCAATTTTGGATTTAACGCCTTGGGATGGCGATTTGAAAGTTATGATAGATTTGGAGTATGAATTCCTACCAGTTTTCAGGTTTAGTTTGGGTAGTTGAGATCTAGTGAATCAGACTTGCTATTAAATTTATTCTTAGAGTTATGGAGCTTCAGTGCAACCTTTAATTTAGATTTATCTCATTTCAAATTTCATTTGTAGGCTGGCTGAGCTAACTCTGTGGTTACCTATTTGGTCTTCTCAACTTCAGATGGATTATTGTTGATAAGTCTTTAGAGAAAATAACATGGAACTGATATTGGTACCTTCAGATTTAACCATGGGACTTTAGTTTTCTTTGGGTATTTTCGATGATACACTTAGTGCGAGAAGTATGCTTGAGTTGGATTCAGTATGGTTTCATTCTCTGTTAATGGGACATGCTGGAGCCAATCATTTGGATGATGAGTAGTTATGCCTTAGACTTCTGGATAATAGTTTAGATAACTGTCCTAACTAGTTTTAGCATTAACATATATTGTATTCTTTTATTATCTCTATTTTTGTGCCCAAATAGCTCCTGATGGTATTGTCTTCATATTTATCAATGGACTTACAATAGATCAGATTCAGTTCTTCAAGTTCTTTGTGATGAGATTTTCAGAGAAGATTTAGTTGACATTCCTCATGGTTTGGAATGGATAGCGGGTGTGCAATGGTAAAGGAATATAATATTTTAATTTGGAGTAGATAGTATGACTCATGCCTTGGGTTAGTTTTGGCTTTGATGAGACTTTGTTGATTTTTGCATGTATTGAAATTGTATTAGTGTTTCATTTCTTTGTATTTGTGTGCATCACCCTTTTATGGTTTAGTTAGAGGCCAGTTAGTGGTTGAAGTGGACTTTGGTCTATTTGGAAGCGAATTAAGAGAGCTGGTTAAAAAAAGGATACTTATGGCAAAATCCATTAGAAGTGTTCTATTTTTAGAGGTTATCTAGTAAGTCATGCTCGGATAATATAGTCCCAACAGCTCACCTATTCGAGCTTTTAAGATCTTTCTATCCATTTACTTTCACAGATGAAAATCTTTTTAGTATTGTATATTGTATTGATCCTTCACTTTATTCCTTTACTTGCATGCATTTCTGATATTTTTAACCATCTCATAATGTCTCCTAATCATTTATGACTTGCTAAAACTTTTGGCTAAGTGATTAAATTATTCATTTGAATTTTAGGCTTATATCCCTATTTTGGATCTTTCACTGGTTAAGATCTGGTCTTGAACTAAAACTCCCAGTAGATGGCCTTGGATGAGAATTTTGATTATGCCAACATCTCTAGAACGTCAATTTTATGCAAGGTAGATATTTGGTATGGGCCTCGAGGAACCTGAACTTATTTTGACCTATTATTTGGAAAGTTGAGACATTGGAAATTTATGTATGGGACCCACATTTGGTCAGAATGACCAAAGATAAAAAATTTGATTATGATACTGTGTCTGGAATGTTTAATTTAGTTTGGTTAGATAGTTCTCTTATGTATACAGGTTTCCATATTCAGTTTGTGCACGTCTATCACTAGCCAAGATCGTGATCACGGTACCTTTGGAAGGAAATTAGTGCGATTACTGAGAGGGGCAAAAAACACGTCTCGATGTGCAATTGCCAAGTTGGTACGATTGTATACCAGTTGGCCATGATAGCATCTTTGGATTACCTGGTGAAGGTGTAAATAGACCCCTTATGATATGAATTAGGCAATTTTTTATCCATATCATAAGAGCCAAAACCCATAATGAGAGGCAAAGCTTTGGATTCAGCTTGTAGTTGATTTGCATGAGCTTGATTATCAAATATTCGGTGATTTCCCTTCAAATTCATGGTATGTTTCCTTCAATTTCTTGATAAATTATTAGAATTAGAGCTTTATATTACTAAATGTTAAGGGTTAATTTGAGACCCAAATTGTATTCTATTTATGCTCAACTTTTGAGCATAACTTCCTTGTCCTCGAGGGATCTCATGATGGTTTCAATTTTTTTATTTTGTTAGCGGGCCTTACAGCTCCGTTCTTGATCCCAAATTTGACTCTACCATTAATATGGTAAGAAAGCTCTTGTTTTACTCCTAATAATACATAGATTATGATTTCAATAGCGTAGCGACATTTTAAGATTATGGAGTGAAGAAAAATATTTTTTGGATGATTCAAGGATTTGTGATTTGACTTTGAGATAGGATTCTGTCTACTTTTCTCGGTAAGATGACGTGTGTTATATATTGCAAGTGAATGTTAATGCTAAGATTATTTATGGGTTGAATATTGGGACTTATCATTGATTATTTATGTTGGGGATTTGATGAGGGGTTGATCCTTAAGGAGAGATACTTTTTACATTCTAAGAACCCACTACCTTCTTCAAAGATTGAGCTAATTTGTACAATCGATATGATATGATGGAAGGTTTGGAATGTAGCTTAAGTAGTGGAAGCGTGGTTAGTAGAAATATCCTTATGTAGACTATTTAATGATCTTGAACACATAATTTAGGCTACCTAATTGCTCATGAGCAAGGTGGAATTCTTATCTTAGGATTGATTATCTTATGTACCATATTGAAGCCAGTGTAGAAAACTTAGCTTATTCTAGGATAGAATTTTACTAAATATGGAATTCAATGTTTAGAAGTGGGTTCTTCTTGCCTACATTAGGCCAAGACTTGTGTTAGCCCCCATGGACTTATGTTCACATGTTAAAGATAGATGAGACTTTTGAGCCCTTAGTATAAGGCTACTTAATGACTTGGTGAAATTTGATGGTATTCCTAAATTATTATTAAGGTATTCTAGCTATCATATAACTTTCGTACTTGATTTTTGATATGGTCCATCGTCATGCTCAATAGTATACACAGACATACTTATTGATACATGGCAAGTACAAATAAGATGCCTTGTTGATATTATGCCTCCTAAATATTAGATATCTTATTATATTATGCCTCCTCGATATAAGATGCCTTATAGAGATGATTTATTGCCTATAGATATGATTTATACCTTTTAGAGATGATATGCCTCATAGTTAGGATATGGATTATTTATATGACATGACCTATAAATATGATTCTTAATTTAAGTTACATATACGTATATAGACCTAAGGTCGTGAATATGATGATGTAACTATTCAAGACACATTATTAGGCCCTAAGTTATGTTATGATATAGGTTGAACATTCAAGAAGTGTTTAATTTGTAAAGGATGCAATTATAGTTTATGAATATATTGATGCTTATTGTTCCATTGTTTAAATACTGGTGATCGAATTCATAGATTCGATATATTCATGATCAATAAATCAGTAACGATGTGATTCTAGCTAAAATAAGATTTTATTACTATTTTCCCTAAATAAGGGTTAAAGCCCACTTTTCATCTAAAAACATATTTCTTCGAAACAATAATTATCTGTCTTATTGAATAACTTATGTGTAAGAGATTAAAGAGGGTGTTTTAACGATTTAAGTTACAAGAGTTTCGGTCTATGATTTGATACTACTAATTTCTATGATCGTAGAAGATTTGGAACATTTCTACACTTTTATATTGATTTCTTCTCAAAGTTCACTCAAGGAAATGAATTTATGAATTTATACTCTTTTAGTCATGACTTAAGTCCGTGCACCTATTACATATCTATAAATATATCTCTTCATTAAGGGATGGAGGAAGATGTTATATTAACGAAATATATTTTACGTTAAATCCAATCAAAGATTATAGTATTGAAGTTATATATATGTGTTGATGGTTAAGATGATATGCTCATATACACGAAAAGGCTGGCGGATGATTCGACGATATGCTTATATACCCTGCATGGTCGTATGATAATTATGATGATATGCTTTTATTCAAAAAAGAAAAGGGGATGATTATGATGATATGCTTATCTAGCCGGTATGGCTGGAGAATGGTTATAATAATATACTTATATACACAGCAAGGTCGGTGGATGGTGATGGTGAAATGATTATATACCCGATTCAAGTTCAGAGGATTATTCTAATATTGATTATATACTTTGCATGGACATTATCACTACTATGCCCCTATATCTATCTTCCTTATGGGAGATTGAATTCTTTTGGGTGTTGAATATTCCTTGTTGTGTGTTGATTACACCTTCTAAGCCTACGGCAATGAGGGTTCATTATAGGCTTGCGTAGGTATTCTTTGTCTACTATAGCTAGTTACTGGCATTGTTGTGGCTATTGTTATTTTTATTTTTATGATTATTATTATGACTAGTTTGTCATAGATTGGTTAATGATCCGATATTGAGATTTGAGGCATGATTCTATCTCTTCTATCTTACGATTTAATTATTATGCATGATTAACTCATGATTACACATATGGATTAAAAACCTTAAGTTCACTAGCACTATTTCCAACTATGATTATGTGGTCTTAAAATTGTAGTCTGATGGTTTAGGTTGCACTTCGAGTTTTCCTTGCTTATATATAAAAATGCATATAGCTAACTATATGTAGCTAAGGTATCACTGTATTTCCCTTTCTTCCTTTATTTATTGAAATTATATATTCATTCCTTGGCCTTTTATACTGTTATATATCTTTTTTTTGCCCTTTTATTTATATATTGGATGGTTATATATTGTAGAGTTGAGATTCATGAGTATGGCTGGAATAGGATAGTTCATCTTTAATATTTCCTTAGCCTTATAATTCTAGTTTCTTGGTTGTCAATAGCATAGTTATCCTTATTATCTCCTAGTCTTTCTTATGTGGTTGTTTGATACTTGTATGTAGTTTCTATTTTGTTTATATGCTAAATGTATCAACATTATCTTTGGATCTCAGTTGGTAGTTACCTACTAAGTACCAGATGTTTGGTACTCTTACTACACTTCTGCAGCCTGCAGATCATATTATGGGTTTTCACTATTGATGTGTGCATCGTATAGAGCATCCATGTTTGGAGACATAGGGTGAGGTCCAGACATTCGGAGTGTTACTTTTATCCCTCTTATGTACAAGATTATTCTATTTGTTGTACTTGGAGATGATATGTAATAGTGTAATTTCCTTGGTTTTCATTTTTTTAGTATTATTATATTAGAAGCTCTTTCACTAATACCACCTAGTTTTTGGACTATGTTGTGTATCGATCTTTAATTACATCTATTCCACACTCTTTTCTTTATCTCTTTGGGTAGTCCGTTAAAAGCCATTTTGGACTACGGTTAGCTTTCCTATTGGAGGGATATCATGACAGGAAAAATTAAGTTGAGACATATTGAATGGTTTGACATAATTGAATTAGCTTGAAATCATATTGGTATGACGATACTATGTTGGAAAATGAATTAATCAAGACTCATTGGTTAATGGATGGGGTTTTGTAAGAACCCTTAAAATTTTGATCATTTTATTTTCTACCATCCAACGTGCGTAATATTGATTTTTGATTGGAGATTTTTTTAGGGTTTTTAAAAGGTTAATTTGGGAATGTTTTTGAATATTCGTAAAGCATACGGGGCTACTTTGGAACATCGAGGTAGTGTGCCTCCCTAATATCGGAGTGGCATGGAGGATAACCTCTGCATTAATGAAGTGCTATGATGAGGTGCAAATTTGGTCCAGTTTTGTTTATTTTTTTTTGTGGTAAGGGGCTTTCGGTCTTCACATCATTTCCACGACCTATAAACATAAAATTAACCTTTTTCTCTTTAGTTAAAAAGATCGAACACTCTTATTTTGTTCTCTAACACTATAACCATGAAAGCCAAAGGGTTTTACATGAAATTACTACTCCTGGCTCTTAACCTAAAATTGATTTCAAATTCTTTTATGATTCATGTTTCTCTTCCCTAAACTTCAACTTTACATTATGGCATGAATAGAATGGTTTTCCAGGTGATTTACGTTGTGGGTTTTGAAATAGGGTTGAAAGGTTTTTGTTGTAACTGGTTAAATTACTTGTCCCGTGTTTTGAATTGATTGTACATGCATTAAATTCATGTTTTTGGGACTAAATTGGTACATTATTGCCATGACTTAAACCAGGGATTAGTCGTGATGGGTATCTCAAGTCCCCCAAGTACCGTAGACCAACCCAATTAGCCTAGAGAACAAGAACACAATAGAACTAGCAATGGATGAGTTCTGAACATATAATAAGATAGAGCTGAGTTCTAAACATATAACATGATAGATATATTTGAAATAATATGGATCTAAGAATCCACACCACAATAAACCCACACTTTGTCCCTAAAATCCTCTAAGAAACTAAACATTAACCTATATCGGGACAAGCCCTTGACCATATCCAAAAAAACCCACTAAAATAGTCTAAGACATAAGTAAAGAAAAGACCATGAAATGAGTACCTTCAGGAGAATTGAACCTCACCACTTTTAGATAACTCACAGATAATGCAGAAATCACCTACCATTGCACAAAGAAATAGAAATGTCTTCATACCTTGCATTATGTGGGTATACATCATTCAGGGACTGTTAGCAGTTTAAGCACTGGAATGTAACTCAGCGAGGGGACAAAATAATGCCATGATCAATCAGTCCAAAATCATTCAAAAACCATATGAACACAAACATATACATATATATATGTCGAAATAGGGAACAAGGTTTAGCATGAAAGATTAAATATTAACCTAGATTGTGTAGCTTCAACAGTCAAAAAAGGCACACACTGGCTATATAGGTCCATCTCCTCCAATCAAAAGGGCCCAATGCATATTAGCCGCACAAACCAGAGGTATCAAGGAAGGAGGGGAAACAACGACCCTTCGCCAATCTATGGCAAATATATATATGGTGTGACACAGGCATATGACCATTAAAACCAACCCCTACTCCAACAAATACGAGATTCAAACCAACACAAAAAGTTTATGAATTTCAAGCCTAATTTCTTTGAATTTTATGATGAATTAGAATTGAAATTCAATGGGAAATTAATTTAAAATTATCAAAGAGTCTTAGGCTAGCTTATTTTAGCCTCAATAGATAATTTTGCACATTTTCCTCTATTTGAGTTATCAAATAAGTGTAAAAATAGTGAAAAAAATTGGTGGAGAAAATGGGAATGAAAAGACCCCAGCTACTACTAAAGTGGGCACCTGTTTGCTTAAGTGTCTATCGTTAAAGCAGAATCTCGACCTCTTTAGTAGTTTGAAAGCAATGGTGTGTGCCGCTAAACTAGCCCCAATGGAACTAAAGCAGTGCCTTCTTTTGTGGTTATTGACTGCTAAAGCGGACCCCAACAATCAGGCCAGGGCGACTAAAGTGTCCCATGAGTGCTAAAGCGTTGAGCGCTAAAGCGGTCTTATTAGGTACCATGCTCTAGATTTTTTTACTAAGTCCAAAATGGACTCTGATTGGGTGCTTGAGATTCATTCAAATCCTTGTTCATGAAAATTTCATATGCTACAATACCAAATTTGGTGTTCCAGACTAAATGAAACCATCAAAACTTTAATCCATATCACTTTTACTAAATGTTGGCACCACACATCTAAATCAATTTTTCATATAATCTACCTAATTACCCAAAATATGTTTGGAAGCCTCGAGACCTGAACTAAGGGTCCCCCCAGTCTAAAATCAACATTTCAGAGCTGAGAGCGTTGTCATAATTCTCATCCAAAGTCATTTAGTAAGAGTTGTTTTTCTTATACCAAATTCTAAATAAAAAAAGCTCCAAAATAGGGAAATTATCCTTATATCCATACGGAATATCTGATAATCTATAATATTTTTAGGTTATAAACAACCTATAGCAATTGTAGGGAGTCTTGAAATATTAAAAATGCATCCAAATGGAGGAAAATGGAAAATTAGGCTTGAAACCTGTAGCCCATAGTTTAGTGCCTAGTACATCTGGGATAATTTTGTGTTATTAGGTTAATTATATGAAAAATGGAACTATAGGTGTCGGCCACACATTTTTTCAAAACAATCTTGAATGAAAGCTTTGATGCATCCATTAAGTTTGAATTGTAAAATTTGGTATGGTATCACAATTCGTTTTACACATGGGGTTCCAAATAAATCTCGAGCATCCAACCGGAGTTAATTTGAACTTAGAGAAATGTGTTGCATGGCAACATTTGGTGCAACCACTTAAGCAGACTTTTTGTCACTTTAACGTCCTTGGTTGTATGGCCATGGATTACTCAAGCAAACCTCGTTATCTTTAGATAACGATTCTTTAGTAGCCAAGGTTCCTCTATATCGATGCCCACATCCATGTGCCCAATTGTTTTAGCAGACTTGTACAACTTAAAAGGACAAGTAAATACTTTGGTAGCACCTGGAGATAGTTAATTCCCCCTTCTCCACCTAATTTTCCCCTTATTTTCTAAAAATTTTTCCATTATTTTAAGAGATTGAAGAGAGGGAAAATATGGCAAATCATCCATTAAAGCTTAGGTAAGTTATCCTAATATTCCTTGGTCATTTCTTATCATGTTCAAGATCAAATTTCATCTTATTTAATTATAAATTCTTCAAAATTAGGCCGTCAAATCATTGGACTTTATGGGCTGATCTGAGCCCCAATTTGTATCCCATTTGTGCTTATCTTTTGAGCGTACAATCATTGTGCTCTGAGGGACCTCACGAAAAATTCAATTTTTTGTTTCGTTTGCAGGCCTTATAGGCCTATTGTTGACCCAAATTTTACTTGATCCTTTATATTATCATATGGGTCACATTTTATTCATTATGATAAGTATATTATTATTGTGATATCATGGCAGCATTTGGTATTGGTCAAAAGTAGAATGAGTTGTTGCCAATTCATCCCACACTTAATGTCTTGTTTGTCCTAGAACAGCTCTTTACAATAAGCATCATAATTACATAAGACTCCATAATTCTATTCAAGAAAGACATTCAAACTAGTACTACAGTGACTACATAGATAACATGTTTTTTACCTTAAGTATGTTATACACAAGTAAAAGCTCAAGAATACTACTTCAAAACACCCTAACCTCAAAAATGGACTCACCAAGTTTGAAAAATCATGCTTATTATACAAATAAAGAGATCATACAAATCACCTAACTATCATTAAACATGTGCCCTGGATATAAGGAAGTTACCCATAATCACTCATGCGGATGCAATTTATCATAAAACAGGTACAAGAACAAAGTTATGCTCAGTTTCATAAAGAATTCATAGGTTATACTAATGAACCTTAGGCATTCTCGGAGAGTAGTAATCTTCTAATATCAGGATGTTAAGGCTCAAGATCAAACAGGTCATTATGGGTATCAATGTAGTATAAGGGACGACCAGGAACTATTTTGACCTATAATAGTGACTATATTTACTTAGCGCTTTCATACATTGCATGTTTCATCCATTCCACGTCTAATAACCAACATTCCACCTCATCAACCTTAACACAAAGGTTTTGTTTTGCCCCATCTTATTAAGCTAGTTCACATTAAATATAGTGGGAATATTTTCCATTCATACCTTATTCAATTTTGAACAATTTTCCTTCTTTTCATTATAAAACTCCCAATCACGACAAATCCATTTACCATACCAATAGCTACTTCTTGGGGTCTCACTTTCACCTCTTTTCTTATTTTTTTCTCATCCTTAACTTTTAAAGTTTTCACTAAAGAACTTAGGAGATTTGAATCAATTTTAGGAAAAAAAAATAGAGAGAAATAGGCTACATATGAGGCAAATAAAGAGTAGTTTAAAGCTCAATGGGGATAATTAGGATTATACACAAGGTAGGTTAAATAGATGCTATAAAACATGGCTATAAGAAATGCCTAGATCATCTCCTAAGCTCATACTTTCATTTAACTTTGCACACACACTAGGAAAGTTATAGGCATCAAATGCAATAAGGAATACATAAAAACCTTACATCACTTATGGCACATGCTCAACTCAAGTTGGATCATCATACTCTCAACCAAACAATAACATAAATTTTACATTAAGAAAACAATGCACATAAGTCATAAGCTAGAGCCTAAGAGTTTCAAAAGTAGTCATTCACACAAACAATATGATTTTACACATAGAACACAGTTGCATCATGTAATCCTACATTGCACCATCCAGAACATCTCACTTACCTAATCACAGAAATTTAAAATTTACTCCAAAAAAAGGGTTACTGGGTTTAAAGAGTGCCCCTGTGGAAAAAAATAACAATCATGAGATGGGTGAAGTGTGCACCTACTCAACTGACACCCACAAACTAAAACCTAAAAAGTAAAATCTTTTAGTATTTTTTGAAAATTCAAAAAATTTAGCCTAAAACAAACTATGAAAAATCTAAAACTAAGGCCCTATAATATCACTTCACCCAAAACCATAGGAAATTCCCCACGCCATACTTAAACATACTTTTCCCCAAAATAAATTAAAAGTAGATATCAGAATACCCCCAAAGGCCTCTAGGCTAAGCTAGCAGTATCTTTAAAGATCAAGAGGGCCTGGGGACCCCACACTTAAAATATACCTTACTTGTTAGCTCTAGTTTCCTGTACTCATACTTCTTATAACCTGTGACTCAATACAAACAAACACTATGTGAAGTAAAAACTAAAATAATAAAAGTAAAATACCTACCTTAACTTGGGTTTCCTCCAAACAGCACTTGATTTAGTGTCTCAAAATGACCATATATCACTAATTAGCTATTATCTTCATCTTTTTACTTCTACTTAAAGACAATTTTCATATTATTTTTTGACCTTTTTATCGTGCACTCTAAAGGTCAATAGCTTTCTCAACAATATCCTTTTCAGGATCATCAATTACCAAAACTTTAGGCTTAGATGGTGGCTCGTGCAACTCAATGATCCTGTTTAAAGATATCTTTGTTAGTAGACTTTCTAACACCTCAAACTTATCAACTTCCATCACTATAATCATGCCCAAATAATTGTATTCAAAAGGAGGATTAAGTGTCTTATAAACTCTAAAAACTATCTCTTCTCATCCAATCTCATTGAGAGAGTTCCCTATCTCACGTCTATCAATGCTCCTTCTGTGGCTAAGAATTGGAATCCCATAAGGATTAGTACCCTGTTATTTGTATCATAATCCAAAATAATAAAACCAATAGGAATTAAAAAATTACCAACCTTTATGAGGATATTCTCAATTATTTCTTTGAGCTTAACTATCGTCTTGTATAACAATTGTAGCATCACAGGGCATTGTGTCAGCTCACCCGACCCAAGAATGTTGAACACATAAAGAGGCATCAAATTTATACTTGCCCCAAAATCATTCGAGGCGTGGACTACTTCACCATCACCAATCTATTTGGGAAGGGAGAAAATCCCTGGGTCCTTAAGCTTCGTAGGCATCATTGTCACAAGTGCCACTCTTTCAATATTCTATGGCTTTACATTTTTAGTCACCACATCCTTAAAGTATTTACCGTACTTGAGTATTTCTTGCAACACATTTTAAAGAGGCAAATCAATGTGAAGTTCTCTGAATATGTCGAAGCACTTTTTTGAAATAGGCATCCATTTTAGATTTTTGGAATTTGTGTGAGAATGGTGATGGTGGTTTGTTAGCCACTTGTTCAACAACCTTTGTTTTCATTTACTTAGACTTTCATAAATTATTAGCAACTATTCTATGGCCTACAGTGGATTTAACTCTGTATCTACCTCCTTAGCTTTCTTTGGTGGTTTTTTTATTATGCTCTTTACCATACCTTAAAGTGATTTCCATAACTTTCTTCGAAGGTTTATTATCACTTGGATAACCACCCTGAGGATTTGTAATCCATGACTAACATAATTTCCCCAACTATTACTCTAACTAGTGTTATACAATTTGCTAGTTCATGATATAAATTGTTTTATTCTCTTGATTAGCTTGGATCTTCTTTAAAGTTTCCTCAATATTGCTAGCTTGTGCATTGTGTTGTTGTTGCTGGTATTGCTGATGTTAATTGTTGTCCTAAGAATGAAGGTGATAAGCCTGCCACTTTTGGTTGTACGCATTACCATGATTCTTATTTTGTACATTGCCCAAAAAGTTAATGGATTCAATATTGGCTCCACAAAAGTCTATAGAGTGGCCACTGTTGCCATAAATCTCACAGAGTAGCCACTATTACCATAAATCTCACAATATATTTAAGCCTATTGCACCATATTAACCTAATAGTAAGACTGTTGTATACCCAACTTGCTGAATTGATTTATCTTTTGATTATTCATAGCTTAAAGTTGGGTGGCTAAGCCTATTATGCTATAAACTTTGATCAAACACGTAGCCTTTTTAACTGATCTCTTGAAAGTATAACCGTGAAAATCAATATTTCCTTGTGGAATCCAATTCAACAAGGTGTATAGCTCATCATATGTCTTTTCAAAAGCCAAACCACCTACAGTTGAATCTAGTAAAATTTTTAAGTTATGGTCCAGTGCCTCAACAAAAGTGTGAGATAGTACCTTATTGGACTGTTGGTAATTGATAATCCTTGAAATAGTGATATCAAGGATGAATAAACAACTAAATATGATAAAACCATACCAAATCAATTCATAACCATAGTATTCATGTCCTTGGCCTTAACCCTTGAAAAAAGTGATTAGCTGATCGTGGATGTAACCGTAATCACAAAGAATAAAGACATGTTAACATATATTAAAAACCAATGTAAAGAAATAAAAACCCTAATTGAAGTTTTATAAGTCATCCCTTTAATTCCAAAGGTCTTCCAAGGTGAGAAACATAACAACTACGTGTTCTATTTATACTTTGATACAATCTATTGAATTTGGCATAGGGGTGTGTCATGCCCTTATCATGGTTCCTAGGGTCCATGGCATTCCATAATCATGATGAGATGATGTAAATTTTAATTCAAGATTCTACCAAGGGTGTTTCACATCCCAAACGCAGTGCCTAAGGTACATGACATGCTAATGACTCCAAAACGTACATTTTTTGTCAAATCTGTACCATGTGCTTGTCCATCCAAGCCTCGTGGTGTTGTTTCCATTTGATATACATATTTTAAATCTACTATATATCATCATGATAAACTCACCAATCATACTATATTATTAAATACCATATATTAGAGCTCAAAACTACATACAATCCAAGATGATGAACTAGTAACATAAGCAAAGTGTGCTAGCTTTCTCCTTTTGATCTTTAACATAGTGTTTTTTCTCTTCAATTGTCTCAGTTAAATTTTAAACACTATAAATAATGTATTACCTATATAACTACTCAATTATACCTTTTATAACCCTTTACACACAACAGAATCCATCGAGATCAACTAGAACAACACATAGTTCAATCTAGTAACACTAGTTTTATCCTCTAAACTTTATGTGGCCAAATTTATTCTAAACTTATTTGAAACACACCTTAAACATTATAATAAATTATTTTTACCCTTATACGCTAGATAAAACCATTAACAACTCATTAATCACACATGAAGTATTCAAAACAATGCTAATTAAGGTCATACAACAAGTCTTAGGTGCATAAATTCACCTATGGTCAATGATTCAAGGATTGGAGTTTGGTATCGAGGTACACTTTGTTCTACTTTTCTTCATAATATTTTGTGTAGTGTATATTGTATGGTATGTTCTTATGATAGAATTATTTTATGATTAGGATATCAAGAATCAACGTAATTTAGGAGGTTGGGGTAAAATAGTGAATCGATTCTTAAGATGAAGTACTTTTTATAGATATATTATCCTATCACCTTGGTTTTAAGAATGTTAATAGTATTTCATTGTTAAGCATGCTTTCGTATGATGTTTACTATTGACTTTGTGATTTAAATCATAGTTCATTGAACTATAGTCTTACCTTATGCTAGTTATAAACTATTAGGTCCGATGTTATGATTTTAATTCCTATTGGACCTTGGGTAAGCATCCTACCATTAGAAAGGGCTTGATTCTAATTTATAGACATTTAGGTAATATTGTTGTATTGTTTGTATACCAGTGATGTCATGCATACTATTATGTACATTCATGCTACCTAATTTGATTGATTCCAACCAAAGAATTATTTAACTCTTGCTTTCTAAAAAGGGATTTAATCACACTTTTCACTTTTAAACAGATTCTTTTGTAACAGAAATCATTCCACCTTAATTATTTATGAGATTTATAAATCAAAGATGATGTTTTTTAAATTATACCAAAATAGATTTCAGTCCATAGTTTATCCACTCTTTTACTAGTGCAATGCACTTTTGCCAAGATAGAGGTTTCGAACCTTTTACACAATTATGATGTTTTAGTCTCGTAGTTTATAATCAAAAATTAATTTACAGGCTTACACACTTTTAGTTATGGGTCAAGTCCATACACATATATATATGTATACACACACACATATATATATATGTTTCTTTAGTGCTAGATGAAGATGATTGTTGATATGTTGATTTAAAATGCAAGATTGGGAGCAAGTAGGTCTATACGAATATTCATGAATTCCCTAGGGACTCCTTCGTACATTAACCATTGTGATAGAGAAAAATTTTTGTTATACATCTTTTCTTACCAGGTTATTGAGATAGAGGATGTGTAAACACTTTTGTAAGAGCCCTTAAAATTTTGATCATTTTTTTACCTTCCTATGTACGTAATATAAATTTTTAACTTGAATTGTATTTAGAGATGTTAAAGAGGGTAATTTAGAAGAGTTTTTGAATTTTCAAATAGGGTTTGAGGATATTTTAGAACACTGAGACAGTGTGCCTATCCGATCCCATTGTGTCATAGAGGTTACTATTTATGATAATGACATGGCACCGAGATAACCTCAATGATAAGGCCCTGCCATATTGAGGTGTAAATTTATCGTAGTTTTGTATTTCACTTAGGGGTGAGGGCCTTTAGGTCAGTTCACCATTTACCCGAATTATAAACATAAAATTGACCTTTTGTCCTTTAGTTAAAATGATCAAATACTCTTATTGTCTTATCTAACACCTAAAATAAGAAAGGTTAAGGGTTTCTCGATTAATTTATTATTTGAGATCCATACTTTAAATTAAATTTGAATTCTTTTGTGTTTCATGCATATTTCTGTTTTTTTTAAATTGCGACATATATTGAATAATTTTCCATAAGAATTAAATTATGGGTTTTGGAATTGGGTTACGGTGTGTTGGTTGTTACTGATTAAATAACATGTCCCACATTTTGAATTGATTTTTTAAACTTTAAATTGATGTTTATTGGGCTGAATTGGTACTATTTAAATAATATGAATGGAGGAAATGGGTTTCCCTAATTGGATTAATTTTGGCATAGAATTACATTAACCTCAACCTTCTTTGTGAATTTGAAATTAGTAATGAATAATTGCATAGTTTAACTTGCCTTTGAACCCAATGCATTTCATTATAGATAATTGGGTATAAAAATAGATATTGATGGCCTTGGTGGGCATGATTTGGATTTTAATTGAACTTGGGAGTCTAATTTGGTTATGTGATTTACTTGGTATGTTTAATACAATGCACAATTATATTGGTACGATGATACCATGTTGTAAATGCCTTAATGAATGACTCTCGGGTTAATGATTGGAGTTATGTCAAAATTTATTTAATTTGGATTTAAAGTGGGTTGTATATCTCACTGTGAAGGTATAAGTCCCTGGGGGATTAACAATTGTAAACACATTTGCAAATTTTAGGGTTCTATATGATTGTGTGCTTTACATACTTGATAAGTATATATTTGGGATGGCTACTGCCCATGGGGGATTAGTTTTCCCTCGAATTTTCCATTGTTTGTGTGGCTAACATGCACTGGCCCCTTTTAGTAGGAGAGCTAAGCCTGTATAGGTTATGGACACCCTTAGGATGGATCAAGCTATACAATCTAGGTTAATGTTTTAAAACACTCATATTACTAGCCCTTACCCTATCTCAACATCTTATATATGTATATATAAATCTTTTCAGGTAGTTTATACTAATTTGGACATGGCAATATGTTATCACATTCGTTGATATACAAGTCATTGCTTATCTTACTAACCATCATAGGATGCTACATCATTTTATGATGTAGGGTTGATAAAACTTATTATCCTTCAATGCAATATTAGTGGATTAGTACCTTCGTTGAATTATTTTTAAGTGGTGAGCGTTCTTCCTTCAAAGGCCTTACCATTTCATTATTCTTCTATTTTTGACTAAGTCTTTTTAGATTCCTTTTTGTCTTAATTATGTGCATGTCTAGACTTAGATATTATTCTGGTTTAGAGGCTTTTATGGATATATATATGTTTTTTGTTATTATTTAAGTCTTACTCTTCTTTGAGTTATCCATTCACCTTCTTATTACCGTTTAATTAGATTTTGTATTATTATTTTAGCACTCATAAGGTTAGGTGATGGGTGTGGTCTCTGGTCTATGGTGGGCTTTAGATACCCATCATGGCCTAGCCCAGCTTTGAGTGATGATAATTTTTGTATCAGAGCACGATTTATAGTCATTGGGTGTCCACAAAGCCATATTTAGTAGAGTCCTTTTTATAGGTGTGTAGCACACCACACTTATAGGGAGGAGGCTACAAGGCATTTAGAAATGTTTCCTTTTTTGTGCTTTATTTTGATCTATAGATTCTAGTGTTATGAAAATCATGCTTCCTCCAAGATTTAATGTTCGTTGAAAGTCTGCTCTGAACTCTATCAAACCTGAGGACAATATGAAGGGTTTCACCCTATGTATGAAGTGCCAATCTAGTCTAGGGTCCCTTCGCCTTTTTGTTAAACTCCATGTGTAGTTCCACCTTTCCTTATTAGTCCTTCTAATTCAAAATCGGGTAGTGATTTTTTGATTAGCCAACTTAAGTGGACATCTTTAATGTAAAATTTTGCCGATCTATTCATTTTCTTATCAGATAGTTACATCTTAGTATCATCGATCGAATCATGATTGTTTTGTTGCTTATTTTTCTAAGGTCTCTCAGGTTGTCTAATTCATGAGATATAATCCCCAATCTTTATAGGCTCTAAGATTGAGGAGGATCCTCAAGGGTTTGTGCATGAGATAGAAAAGATCTTTGAGTGATGTATGCTATTGATTCTGAAGTTATAGAGTTTGTTGCATATAAGCTAAAAGATTTAATTTATTTGTGGTAGAAAGAGTGTGGGCAGTTAAGGGGTAATGACGTAGAGCTGACATTATGGTATGGGGTTTGGTCGCATTTCTTGATCATTTATTTCTGCAGGAGCTTCAGAAAGCTAGGGATAAGGAGTTAGCTAATCTAAAGCAGGGTAAGATGAGCGTGAAAGAATATGACTAGAAATTTTATCAGTTGTCTCGTTATGCTCCCAAGTTGATGTGTTGTAAGAGATCTAAAATAAGGAAGTTTTCTTTCGGTTTTTCCCGCGCTTCATATTGGAGTGTAAGGATGCAATGTGGAACAATGATATCGATGCTTCTAGACTTGTTGTTTATATGCAGTAGGTATAAATGAAAAAAAGAGAGAGGCAAAGATCAAAGAGATATAGAATAAAAAGTTTAGATATTGAGAGCGGGGTGTGGGTTAGCAGAAAAGTAGAAGAGATGGTATATAGAGGACCAAGATGAAAAACTAGGTCAATTCATATTAGTCTGCTAGTGCTCCCTATCCTAAGCCTTCGGGCGATCATTATTTTTAGACTAGTAGTATCCTAAGGCACAGGGTGCCAAGTTTCAAGCTACTGGAGCTCAGTCATCCCCACATTGTCCTCTTTGTAATTCATGTTGGTAGTTTCATCATGGTTATTGTGGGGAGGGTATGAACTAGTGTTATATTTATAGGTAGCTAAGTTACATGTAGAGAGATTATCCTTCAACCAGGGTTGCTATTGGTGCTAATAAAGTTTTAGTTTCCACATCTTCAACTCCTGCACCAAAAGGTGCTACTTCTGGTATTGGCACTGGCCAAAATCATCTCTATGCACTTGCTACTCTCCAAGAATCTGAGGCATTTCCAGTTTTTATTACTTGTATGTTAAGGCTTTTTTCTTGTGATGTTTATTGTTTGCTTGATTTAGGTTTTACCCCTTTTTATGTCACTGATAATGTCATTGTGCATTTTGGTTTTGGTTGCAAAAGTATTTTTTACCTCTTTGATGTGTCTACTATGAATTTAGGATTTCACCCGGATGAATCCTCCTTCTTTCATGAGATTCAAGTCTGAAGAGGATCCCGAGAATTCTTTGATATAGTTTAGAAGGTAACAGATACTAAGGGGGTAACGTCTAGTAACAATGCCGAGTTGGCTGCCTATTAATTGCAGGATGCAGCCCATACTAGGTTTAAGCAGTGAAAGGTTGATAAGGGTGTAGATGTAGGGCCTGTAGAATGGGAAGAGTTTGCCATAGCTTTCTTAGATAGATTCTTCCTATTAGAGTTAAGAGAGGCCAAAGTGTTAGAGTTCATTAATTTGAGGTAAGGCAACATAAGTGTGATGGAGTATTCACTCAAGTTTACTTAGTTAACTAGGTATGCTCCTCACGTGGTAGTTGATAACAGGTCTAAGAAGAGTAAGTTTGTATCTGGCATATCTAATAGTGTGGTCAAGGAGTGCATAACCACAAGGCTAATTAGTGAGATAGAGTTGTCTAGATTATGGTTCATGCTCAATAGATAGAGGAGCAGAAGATTAAGGAAAAAGAGAGAGAAAACAAAAGGCCTAGGACAGGTAATTTTAATTTCAATCAGCCAAAGTCAAAATGTGGCAACCGTCCTTAGTTTCATCAGAGGTGTTCATCCCCAGCACCCTCTTTATCCAGTGTCCAGTACCCAAATTCAAAAATAATAATAGGGATAGGGAACTAGGCTCTAAGTTACAGGTCAATATTAGCAGTTCTCATGTGAATCCTCTATATCAGAAATATGGCAGACACGATCAAGGTAAATATAGAGTAGGAAGTAATGTGTGCTTCAACTATAGCAAGCCAGACCATCAGATTCAGGAGTGTCAGGCAGCTTCTCAGAAAGGTAGGGATGCATGCCAACTGGGCCAATCCCATCAGTTGTCATTTTTATTTGGTTGCTTGACTCAGTAAGGTGCCGCTTCCAGTGCTACCAGTTGTATGCATTCGAATAGATTATATGATTTTCAATCCTACCAAGATCAAGAAAATTCTCCTGACGAAGTTACTGGTATGTTGCAGGTCTTTCACTTACATATTTTTGCTTTACTAGACCCTGGAGCTTTTTTTTCTTTTGTAACTCCATATATAGCCATCAACTTCAACGTCAATATCTAAACTCTAGTAGAGCCCTTTACAATGCCTTCCCTAGTAGGCATTTCCATTATAGCCAAACAATTATATAGGAACTCTCCAGTCACAATATCTCAGAATGTTACCCTAGCTGATCTGGTGGTGTTACAGATGACGCATTTTGATGTCATTCTCGTCATGGATTGGCTCCACTCATGCTATACTTCAGTTGACTGTAGAAATAGAATAGTTCATTTTTATTTCCCGAATGAACAAGTCCTTGAATGGAGGGGTAGTACTATAACCCTTAGGGTTCAGTTAATCTCATACCATAGAGCCAGAAAGATGATATCAAAGGGGTGTATTTACCATCTTGTTCGATACAAGTCTCTAACTCAGAAACTTCCACTCTTGAATCAGTTCTAGTAGTAAATGAGTTCTCAGAATTATTTCCTAAAGATCTCCCCAGAGTTTCTCCCGAAAGGGAAATCAACAATCGACTTCGGAATAGACCTTCTCCCAGATACTCAGCCTATATCTGTCCCGCCATATAGAATAGCACCAGCTAAACTCAAAGAATTGAAAGGACAGTTGAAGGGACTCTTAGATAAAGGATTCATCAGACCAAGCATCTCCCCGTAGAGCGTACCTATGATATCTATGTGTAATAAAGATGGTTCTCTCAGAATGTGTATTAACTACCGCTAATTGAATAAGGTCATAATAAATATTAAATATCCACTTTCTAGAATTGACGATTTGTTTGACCAATTTCAGGGTGTCTGCTATTTTTCAAAGATAGACTTCAGATCAGGCTATCATAAGCTTAGGGTCAGGGAATGTGATATCCTAAAAATAGCTTTTCAAACTCGATATGGTCACTTCAAATTCCTGGCCATGTCCTTTGGTCTTACAAATGCCCTAGTAACCTTCATGGATTTGTTGAATTTAGTTTCCAAGCAGTACTTGGACATGTTCATCATAGACTTCATTGATGACATTTTTCTTTACTTATATAGCAAAACCAATCATGCAGACCATCTCAGAATTATGTTGCAAACTCTTAGAGCCCATTAGTTGTTTGCTAAATTTATTAAGTGTGAATTCTGACTAAAATCAGTAGCTTTCCTTGGCCATATTATTTTTGGTGATGGCATTAGAATTGATCCTCAAAAGACTGAAGAGGTAAGAACCTGGCCTACACCTATTTCTCCATTAGATATCAGAAGTTTATTAGTCTTGGTTGTCTTTTACCGTCTGTTTGTTGAAGGGATTTCTTATATTGCATCCCCCATGTCAAGATCAACCCATAAGAAAGTTAAGTTTCAGTCGTCAGATTCCTACAAAAAGTGTTTTCAAGAGTTGAAGACTTGACTTACCTCAGCCTCAGTTCTTACTCTACCAGACGGTTCAAATGGATTTATTATGTATTGAGATATATCCAGAGTAGGTTTGGTTTGTCTCCTCATGCAAAGAGGTAAGGTCATAGCCTATACCTCCAGACAGCTTAAACCCCATATGAATAATTATCTTACTATTGATCTTGAGCTAGCAGTTGTAGTTTTTGGCTTAAAGATTTGAAGGCATTGCTTGAATGAGGTGCATATAGATGTGTTCACAGATCACAAAATCCTTCACTATGTGTTATCTCAGAAAGATTTAAATCTATGTGAGAGAAGGTGCTTAGAGTTATTGAACGACTATTACATGAGTGTTCTATATCATTCGGGCAAGGCCAATGTAGTGGCTGATGCTCTTAGTAGATTGTCTATGGGCAGTTTTGCTCATGTTGAGGATGGTAAGAAGAAGTTACTTTAGGAAGTTCATCAGCTTGAATGATTAGGTATTCACTTACTTGATTCAGCAGAGGGTAGTGGGTGGGTGAAGAGTAGTGCTAAATCATCTCTAGTTTCCGAAGTAAAGGAAAAATAAGATAGAGATCCCAGTCTAGTGAAGTTGAAAGAATCAGTCAGAGATAAAAAAGTAGAGGTTTTCCCCCAAGGGGGTGATGGTGTGTTGTGCTGTTAGGGTATATTGTGTGTGCCTAGTGTAGATAATTTAAGGCAACTAAATCTTGCAGAAACCCATGGTGCACGTTAATATATTCATTCAGGGGTCACTAAGATGTACTGCGATTTGCGGGAGATCTATTGGTTAAGTGGCATGATGAGAGATATTGTAGAGTTTGTAGCTAAGTGCTCTACATATCAGCAAGTTAAGGTTGAGCACCAAAAACCTAGTGAGTCCATACTGGAGTTCAGTATTCCCATATGGAAATGGGAAAAAGTGAACATGGACTTTGTGATAGATTTGCCTCGTACCCGTCTTCAGCATGATTCTATTTGGGTTATCATAGATAGGATGACCAAATTAGTTCATTTCTTGCCAATCCATACCTCTTATTCAGCTGAGGACTATGCCATACTCTATCTCAGACAGTTTGTTAGGTTGCATGGTGTTCCCATATATATCATCTCAGATAGAGGTACCCAGTTTACCTCTCACCTCTAGAAAGTGTTCAAAAAGGGTCTTGGTACCTAAGTTCACCTCAGTACAACTTTTCACCCTCAAACAGATGGTCAAGCAAAAAGGACCACTCAGAATCTTTAGGATATACTGAGAGCATGCATTGTTGATTTCAAGGTAGTTGGAAAGAGTATTTGCCTTTGATTGAATTCACGTACAATAATAGCTATCATTCCAGTATCCATATGGCTCTGTTTGAGGCTCTCTATGGTAGGAGATGTAGATATCAAAATGGTTGGTTTGAAGTAGGTAAGGCCATAATAGTAGGTGCTGACTTGGTGTGTGATGGTTAGAAAAGGTTCAGTTGATTAGAGAAAGGCTTAGGGCTGCCAAGATCCAACAGAAATTGCAAGCATATGTGAGGAGAAAGGATCTCGAGTTTAAGGTTCGCGATCTTGTGCACTTAAAAATCTCTCCCATGAAAGGAGTGAAGAGCTTCGGTAAGAAAGGGAAACTTAGTCCCCGATATGTTAGTCCCTTCAGAATTTTCATTCGTTTAAAAAAGGAAGCTTAGGAGCTCGAGTTTCCTTTAGATCTATCCTCGGTACACCTAGTGTTTACGTCTCGTTGTTTAAAGAGTGTATTGGTGATCTAGCTGTAGTTGTTCCCTTATAAGGTATAGATATTCAGAATAATCTTTCTTTTGAGGATGTTCCAGTTAAAATTTTTGATCATCATGTTAGTAGACTAAGGAACAAAGAAGTTCCACTAGTTAAAGTTCTTTGGCTGAATCATTCTATTGAGGGAGCCACTTGGGAAGAAGAGGAAGATATACAAACCAAGTTCCATTATCTTTTCTCCGCAAATCCAGATTCAGTATAAGGTACTAACGTTCTTAAGATTTCTCTCTATCATGCTTAATTTCAGTTGCACATCATGTTCATGTCAGTCGTGCATTCATGAATTAATTCAGTAATGCATTCCATGTATCAGATATGAATGTTCAGTGTGTAAGCTCAGTCTATTAATTTCCTCGACTTAACTAGTTTCATTTGAGGACGAATGATTCCAAGGGGGAGAAAATGTATTGTCCTAAATTTCCTTGCATAATGTAAGTCCCAATACATGAACATTCATATATAAAAGTTTTGAAAAACACATTATTTTTTAGTTTAGAGCCTTTCGTTGAGTAGGAAATTCAGTTAGCTTTCCAACAATATAAAATTCACCTAAATCCAATAACCGGGAAACAAAATACGATATTTTGAGTTTCACTCATTAAACACCGTCATTTTAACCTTTAGTGTGTCGTGGAGCAGGCCAATCTCACACTTAGAAAATTCCAGTGAGGGTCCACGATCTTGGCACATCGCGTCATTGACCAACTTAACAATTGTCCATTTCAAGTGTTGAAGCATGATACCACCGCGTCGCGGTGAACTTCTAGGTCCCAACCAGTGAAGGACCACGATTTCCCCACATTGCGCCACAGACCACTTTCCCAGTTGTCCAATTCTAGTGAAACGACATTATAGCGCCGCGTCGCGCTAGCCCAAAAAATTAAGATTTTCAGTCAGTTCCACATTTTAATTCCAAGGGCTTTTAAGTACTTTTCCCTTGTCCCAGTCAGCCCCAAATATGAAATGAAGTCCCTAATAACCTAACCGCATAATTCTAAACATTTTTCCCTAAATCAAGAACATTGTCTCAAGTAGCAAAGCTCTAACCTTCAAGAATTAAGGTCAAACCTTAAGAACTCTCTATCAATCCTTCCAAATTCTTCATCCCAGGTATTTTAGATGTTCATCCATCGATTCCTTTTATCCATGGAGTCCAAGTATTTGTTTCAAATACAAATCTATCATTTTTTCAAGAACAATATATTTTCATAGGACAAAAGATACATTTATGATGAATAACTAGTAACCTGCCAAAACATCTAATAAACATCCCCCGAGTGCAATATAATCCAACAAAGCCTTCTAACAAAAGATCCAAAAATAGATTTGGTCAGGACATGTCCCCCACTCTAACAGATGACAGTGAAATTGATAATATTAATGATAATGGAAACTCTTAATTCTACTCTATGATAATAATAAATGAAATGTCTAATTCTTCTGAAGAATGGATTCTCATCACTTAACTATAACAAATAGACGAACTAAGCTGATCCACCTAACTCTGTGCACAAAAAGTAGAGGAATATCCAATGCCAGCATTTCCTGGGGATACAACGTCCAAAGACGGTTAGTGGGGCGAACACTATGATGTATCTCGGGGATAAGGATAAGATAATGTCGTCATCAATAGTTCAAAATCATTCATAACCAATTCACATAACCAAATTCATCTACATATATATATATATATATATATATATATATATCACATGCTAGGATAGAGAACAACGCTTAATATGCACTAAAAACTTTAGCCTGGATTGCGTAGATCAACCATCATAAGATAAGAAGTCACCCACGGGCTATATGGCCCTAGCTCTCCCCCAGCTGGTAGGGCTCCAATTTGTGTAGCCGCGTAAATCGGAGGGTATACATATGCACTATGGGGGATTCAAAACTCCTGGAATATCAAGTTGATACAACCACCAAATCATATAATATGATGTGAGGGACTCAAACCTCCCAGTCAAATGATATTAATACGGGGTACTCTAACCACCCGGTCATATAGACCCTCACGTTGGCACCATCAAGACATCCACTTTCACGACTTAGCTACACAACCCTAATTAAAGCACAATTAAAACTGTTAGCACATATATTGTCATTTATTGAACAACGATATATATTTATGCATACACTATTGGTATCATAATACAAACTACACTGCAAAGTAACATCTACATTGCACACCAATTACCATCCTTGGGGGAAATCACAATCATCTTTGGTCCAATTATACATTACCTTAGGGTATTATGCAACCCCATAAGGTTTAATTAAAATCATTATGCTTCATTAACCTTTTTAGATTATGGAATAGTTCAAATAGTAGTTCAATGTGCATATTTTTAAATTCAAAACCAGCTCCACACTATTGTATTGGGCTCATAACAACTTCAAAAGTCACAAGTTGGGAAATCTCAATCCCTAGTTCATTCACCATTCCCATGCATCAATTTGATTTTTTCTAAAACAGTCATAAAAACATAACCCATGCAGGGACAAACATGAAACATCACATAAATAAAATTTATTCAAAATCCCCAACCCATGTTTTTAAAACAAACATCAATACCATATGAACAACAATTTAAAACTTATGTTTTTAGCAAATTAATAACTAGGGAAAAGTAACATACTTGAAATATAATGTTTCATAGACAGAATTCAACCCTTGAGCCCTTTGGGTGACCTACTTCTTGGAAACCCTAGGCATGGTAATTTAAGATAGCTTTGGAAGTGTTTGAGTACGTTATGAATGAGAAATAACCCTTCTTAATTGATTTATAAATGTGGGATTTTAATTAGGTGAGAAGGTAATTGTGAAAACTACCCTCACTTTAAAACTAAAATTTAGATGTCTGTGACTACGGGTCACGATACAGTTTGTATTGACACAATATGAATCATCGCCATAAGTGATAGCCAAGATATTCTCCAAGGCACCACAATCTGTTGACCCTTTGAAGATACCTATTTGACTCTTAATGAGAACCTATGACTCGTAAGGTCAGGTCGTAGTCAACCCAGCAACATGTTGTGGTATACAATGGGCACCCTACGATTTACATACAATAAATCGTGACAAGTCCTTAGGAAACATATTGATAAACAGTACTCAAAGAAAAACTCATCCACCAACTTACTAATTTTATTATGATTTGGTGCAACAACTCCTCAAGACCCCCTATGACTTATTAGGGAAGTCATAGTCTTGATTTTGAGGATAAAATTTTAGAAATATTCAAGGACCAAAAACCAAGGGTGCTACATATTCCCCCTTAGGATCATTCATCCTCGACTGATTGTTCAAAGCATTTATTAGCACAAATTGACTCCAAACACAACAACACTTACCTTTAACAAAGACAAATAACAAAGATGTGAAGAACTACACATACCTCAAGCACATTTTTATAGAATGGGAAACATGAATGGATAATTGGAATTCTTGACTTCCTCGACTTCCCAAGTAGCTTCTTTAACCTTTTGGTTTCTCCAATGAACTTTCACCAAAGACACATCCTTATTTCGCAACCGATAGACTTGTCAATCCGTAATCTTAACCATAACATCCTCATAGGACAAAGAATGTGAAATAACCACCTCATCCAAAGAAACAACCATCGAATGGTCACCCACATACTTTTTCAACATTGAAACATGAAACACCGGATGAATGGAGCTTAAATAAGAAGGAAACTCCAATTCATATGTAACATTACCAACCGTCTGTAAAATAAAGTACGGACTAACATAATAGGGATTGAGTTTTCCCTTTTTACCAAACTGCATCATTCCCTTCATAGAAGACACCTTCAAAAACACCCAATCGCAAATATTGAACTCTAATTCCCTCTATTTTATATCCGTGTATAACTTTTGATGACTTTCGATGACCTTAATTCTATCCCAAATCACCACACTTTTTCCATGGCTTGGTGAATCAAATAAGGACCAAATAGTATATTTTCACCAACCTCAAACTACCCAATAGGAGACCAACACTTTCTACCATATACGGCCTCATACGGGGCCATACCAATTACAGAGTGATAACTATTATTGTAGGCAAATTTGATGAGAGGAAAGTGGACAACCCAACTACCATAATAATAAAAAACACAAGCCCAAAGTATATCTTCCCAAGACTAAATTGTCTTTTATTTTTGCCTATCCTTCTTCAGGTAGACAACAGTACTAATAGTCACCTTAGTCCTCAAACATCAATGGAAAGACCTCCAAAAGTGAGATAAGAACTTAGTACCCTGATAAGATATGATGGAAACATGAGTACCATGCAACTTCTTGATCTCCTCAATGAACTATATCGGATAATCCTCTTATTATAAATTAGTCCTCACTGGCAAGAAGTGAGAAGACTTGGACATCCTATCCATGACAACCCAAATCAAATCAAATTATTGGCGAGATCCTGGAAGACTAGTAACAAAATCCATGATAAATATCTCTTATTTCCATACCGATACCTCAATCTCTTGTGTTAGTCCACCGGACCTCAAGTGCTCCACCTTCACTTGCTGGCATACCATGTACTTAGCCAAAAAATTGGCCACATCCTACATCATATTATTCCATTAATAACTATCCTTAAGATCATGATATATTTTCGCCCAACCAAGATGAATAGTATAACATAATTTATTAGCTTTGACCAAAATTGTTCCTCGCAACCTATCAATATTAGGACCACATAATATACCTTGTTACCTTAAGATACCATCACCACCGATCTAAAAAATCATCACCTTCTACCTAGATATATCAAGATAGGATCAAACATCTATTTCTCCTTCAACTCAGGAGTAGTAGATGATATTTCCACCTCTTTACCAATCATACCACTATTTTTAAAGTCCAAAAGACTAACTCAAAGATTAGCCAAATTGTAATTGTCTGTCACCATATCTTGCTTCTCTTCATTCATATACGATAAGATTCCCATAGCCAACCTGCTAAGAGCATCAACAACCACATTAGCTTTAGTTGGATAATAGTGAGGAATCATGTCATTGTCCTTAAGCAACTCAAGCCACCTCCTTTGCTTGAGATTTAGCTACTACTAATTAAATATTTGTTGTAGGATCTTATGATAAGAATAAATATCAACATGGACCCTATACATGTAATGTCACCAAATTTTTAATGCAAACACCATAATTAATAATTCCAAATCATGAGTCAGATAATTCTCCTAATGGCCTTTCAATTGTATTAAAGAATAAGTAATCACCTTGCCATACTGCATCAACACTTAAACTAGTCCCACCAAGGATACAACACAATAGATAACAAAACCCTCAGTTCCCTTAGGTAGACTCAAGATCGGAGTAGAAGTTGACTTATCTTTCTACTTCACTAAACCAATCTCACAAGCATCAGACCATAAGAATTTCACCTTCTTTTGGGTTAACTTAATCAATAGGGTGGAAAAAAGAGAAACTCTCCACAAACCTTCTATAATAGTCAGCTTAACCTAAGAAACACCGAATATTAGTTCGAGTTATGGCTCTACCCACCTCCTTAAACACTGCAAACTTAAGTGGATCCACCATGATCCCTTCACTAGAAAAAACATGTCCCAAATAAGTAATAATATTTAACCATAACTACAGTTAGATAATTTAGCCAACAATTAGATATCCTAAAGGGTCTGCTACACAAGGCGGTAGTGATCAACATGATCTGCCTCACTCTTCAAATACACCAAAATATAATCAATAAAGACAGTTATAAACAAATCCATGAAATAATAGTAAGCCTAATTCATAAGATTCAAAAATGTTGCCCAGGAATTAGTCAAACCATAGGACATCACCAAGAACTCAAAATGACCATATCAGGTTTGAAAAGAAGTCTTAGGGAAATCAACCTCCTAAATCTTGAAATGATAATAACCAGACCGAAGATGAATCTTAGAAAAAAACTTAGAACCCTTTAGTTCATCGAAAAGAGAATCAATCTTCAAAGGGGGATACTTATTTATAACAATCACCTTATTTAGTTAGTGGTAATTAATACACATCCAATAGGACCAATCCTTCTTACACACGAAAGGAACAGGTTCACTCCATGGAGGCACACTAGGAAAGATAAAACCCTTATGAAGAAGATATTTCAAATGTTCCTTAGGTTCTTTCAACTCAGCCGGAGCCATTCTATAAGGAGGGATAGACATAGGATGAATGTCTAGAAAAAAATCAATCCCAAAGTTGATTTCCTTAGTGGGAGAAATACCAGCAAGATCTTTAGGGAACACCTCAGAAAATTCATAGACCATAAGTAAAATCTACAAAAGAAAGTTATTCAAATCTTGAATCCTTAACATACACTAAATTATAGAGTCACCCTTTAGAAACTAATTTTTGGGCTCTAAGATATGAAATAAACCTTCCTTTGGGTACTAGGGAACTAGCATCTCATTTTATCACCGGCTCATACGGGAAATAGAAATTGACCCTTTAGGTTCGACAGTGAAGAAATGCATAGCACGAGTGGAAGTAATCCATCCTTAAATTCACATCAAAGTATAACATTTCAAACTCTATTAGGTCTACCAAGGTCTCTCTACCCTAGACCAATATTATAAAACCAATAAACCCTTCTAGCCACAATGGAGTCACCCATCAGGGTATAAATAGAGAATGGGTTAAACATACCTTTAAGATCAAAAACAAAATATATAGCCATAAAAGAGATTATATATTAGTGGATAATCCCAGTATCAAGTAAACAACATACATCAAGAGAGAAGATTTTGATCTTACCAGTAAAACATCGGGGGAAGCTTCAGAATTCTAGGAAGCGATAAGAGCATACAAACAATTTTGTCCAGTGTTGGAGCTCAAAGTAGATGCAACACCTTTTAGTGCGGGAGATGATAAAGAATTAAAAAGAATCCTATTATCCCTTGAAGCTACCTTAGAAGGATTATACCTCTTTACATGACCGATCTACAAATATTTATAATATTTATTCCTCCTCTCTTCATAAATACTATGGTTCACCTAACCACAAAATCTATTAGAAGGATATAAGGGAACATTCCTATACCCACTGTCTTGAGGCTAGGGTATTTGTGCTCTAAGAACTCTATCATACTGAGAATGATGATCACCCAACGACTTTGGATAAGGAGCACTAGTCGTAGAGTAGGAACCAAAATTTCCCTACTTTTTCTTAGACCATTTTCCACTATCTCTACTACTTTACTATTGACCTCTACCATGATTCGAAGAGCAAAACTTCTTATTTGACCTTTCGCTAATCTCCACTTGCTTTTTCTTTCCTTTTCAACTTTTGTAAATACAATACAATTCTAGTGATGTCCATATCCTTGTTTAACAAGGTAGCCTTGTCTCTAAGATCAACTCATGGGACAGCCCGTAAGTAAACTTCCTCAATATAGTCATCATGCTAAACACCAATTTAAGAGCATTATACGGCAGTTGATAAAACTCCAAGACATAATCCTTTATTGTCATCCTTCCCTACTTTAAATTAACAAATTCCTCATTTTTTACCTTTCTCAACTACTGAGGAAAGAATTATTTAAGAAAAGTACTAGATAAGTCATCCCACAAAGCAGACTCACAATTATCCCCTGTAAGTTGTTCCTACTCTTCATACCACTGGTATGATACATCTTTTAATTGATAAGCGACAAACTCAACACCCTACATATCAGTAGCAAGAAACATATGATATATATTTTCTATATCATCAATGAAATTATTTGGATCCTCCTCAACTTTAGATCTAGTAAAAGTAGGAGGACTCAGCCTAAAAAATTGTCCAACTTTAGTAGTTTCAGAGAATGGAGCAATAGAACAAACATGCTCAGTTTGGGAGGAAACCAACTAGGTAAGCAAACTAAATCAACTGGCAAAACTAAGCATTAGACATGCTAGTCTAAGGTGCATGAGGAGGAATAGGGGAAACTTATGGATATACCTTAGGGTAATCAAAAGTAAAAACCATAGACCAGGTCTGAACACCTAAAGTAGGATAAGCTTCATCTATATTATCCATAGATGAGATAAAAGGGTTTCCACAAACATTAAATCTTCTAAGAGGCATTGTTTGGATATCGAACATGCAGGAATTAGAGGAGATTCAAAACTTAAACTCTATAGCTTAAAATTTATCAAGGGAAAAATTACTAAATGCCTCATAGCCTCTCCCTTATAAGTGTGCTATACGACATACCATAAACGAGACTCAACGTATCACGACTTTATTGGACATCTAATGACACACAACCTAGACCCTAATACTATTTTTGTAATAACCTAATACAGGGCCTAGTCATGACAGGTATCTCAAGTCCTTTGTGGATCGGATATCACCCCTGTACACCAAACCAAACAACATAATATCCCTAAGTCGAATGAATTCCAAACAACTAACAAGATAAGTTTAAAGACTAAATGATACATTTATTACCAATAATCGATAAAAAACAAAGGCATCTGACATACATTCCCTAAGTCCACAGTAATCAAATAAGTCCTTCTAATAAAAGATTAACAAACTAGTCTTGGTCGAGACATGTCCCCAACTCTGAAAGATGATAATGAAAATGATAATGTTAATGATAATTGAAAATCCTACTTCTAGTCAATGACGATAACGGATGAAATGTCTAAGTCTTTGAAATAATAAAAGAACATCACTTCACCATAATAAACCGACAAATCGAGCAAATCTAATTAACTCCTTGCAGGAAAAGTATAGGTATTTTTGGTTCCTATATCGAACTGGTATACAATGTCCAGAGATTGTTAGTGGGGTGAACACTAGCATGTAACTAGGGGATAAGGATAACATAATGTCGTGATCAACAGTTCAAAATTAATCAAAACCAATGCACATGAGAATAGGTATATATATATCATATGATGAGATGGGGAAAAACTCTGAACATGCTCTTAAAACATTATCCCTAATTATGTAGCTCAATCATCATAGCATAAGGATACACCCATAGACTATATAATCCTAGATCTCCTCAAGGTGGTAGGGCCCTAATGTGTGTGACCGTATGAACTCGAGAATTTACATATTACCTATAGGTTACTTAAACCTCCAAATATATAATGGTGGCACAGACACCAAATCATATAATATGTTGTAGAGGACTTGAACCTCCCAATCAAATAATATTAATAAGAGGGAATCAAACCACCTGGTCATATAGCCTCCGTGTTGGCAACCGCAGTTTTGAGTATTGGTCTTTCAATACCTCCACTTTCAAAGCTCAGATACACAACCATCATTATAGCCCAATTAAAATAGTTAGCACATACATTATCATATATTGAACTATGATACATATTTAGGCATACATGGTTGGTATCATCATACCAAATACACTTTCAAGGTAACATCTACATGTACACCAATTACCATACTTCAAGGAAATCACAATGTCCTTTGGTTCAGTTATATGTTAGCTTAAGGAATTATACAAGCCTATAAGGTTCAATTCTAAACAATTATGCATCATTATATTTTTACCTTATGAAATAGTTCAAGAGTAGTTAAATGTTCATATTTTAAAAATTCAAAACCATTTCCACACTATGGGGTTGGGGTTAGAACCACTTTAAAAATCACAAGTTTGGGAAATCACAATCCCTAGATTACTCACCACTCACATGCATATTTTTTATTTTTTAAAAACCTCCATATAAACATAACCCATGTAGGGACAAACATAAAACATCACATAAACAATAGTTATTTAAAACCCTTAACCCATGTTTTCCAAAAAAATCTCAATACCATGTGAGCAACACTTTAACTTATGATGTTAGAAAATTAATAATTAGGGAAGAGTAACATACCTAAAATACCAAGTTTCACAAAAAGAATTCAACCCTTAACCCTTTGGATAACCTACTTCTTTGAAATCTTGAGTACTGCTGTGTGAGAGAATTTAAGAGAGCTTTGAAAGTGTTTGAGTATGGTATGGATGTAAAATACCCTTTCTTGAGTTCTTTATGAATGTTGGGTTTAAATTGTGAGATAAAGGAATTGTCTAAAGTTCCCTCAATATAAAACAGAAATTTAGTCGTTAATGACTATGGGTCACTATACTACTCGTATAGACTCTTTATAAATCATCTCTAGAAATTGTAGCCAAGACTGTCTCTAAGGCACTCACAATTTATTGACACTATGAGTTAACTTGTATGACTCATAATGAGACCCTACGACTCTTAGGTCCAATTGTAGTCAACTTCATAACTATTTGGGGTATACATTTAACATCATACAATTTGTACCCAAGAACTTATCACAAGTCCTTATGACTCATTGTGAGCTCAGAGTAGAACTCAGTCACACACTTACTAAATTGGTTATAATTTAGTCGAATGAATCATCAGGAATCCTTATGACTAATCAGCAGATTCCTAGGAAAGACTGAGGATAAAATTTAAAAAAATTTCAATGACCAAAAACCTCGGGTGTTATAATACAACATTATCTGAAGACACTTCTATTACTCTTGTACAGTGTTAGGTGGATTAGCACATTTATTGATATGTTATAATGTGGTGAGCCTCCATCTTTTGGAAGGCCTTATTATTTCATTATTCATTTATTTTTTACTCTATTTTTTAGATTTATTTTGGTCATTGTCAGTGGTATGTCCTGACTTCGATGTTATTCTTTTTTAGAAGCTTTCGTGGATAATTGTGTGTTAGTTAATAATGGTTTACTCTTGGTCTTCATTGATTTATCTATTAATCATCTTATTATTATTTAATTGTCTTCTATATAATTATTTTTATGCTTATGAGGTTAGTCGATGGAGGTGTCTTTGGTTCAAAGTGGTCATCTGATACACGGTATGGCTAGGCCCTAGTTCGGGTTATATATTTGATTTTTTGCACTATCTTAAGGGAAAATTTGGATGCAAAAAATAGGGAAGGGTCACGATAGCCCCGTAACGACCATTAAACCCAAGTAAAAGTCGTGCCATGATGGCTACTTGACCCGAGTAGGGGTCGCGTCGTGGTGGCAACTTAACCCAAGAAGGGGTCATGACGTAAGAAAAGACCTATTCAGCATTATTGTAATAGGGTTGTGGGGTCAAATGGGTTATTTTCCCCACCCTTATTCACCTTTAACACAAAATTAATCAGCCTATAGGAAAAAATCTTATTCTTTACTCATAAACACTCTCAAGAGCAAGCCCTTGCCACATCTAGTTGAAGAATTTAAGTTTCATGAACTCACTGCAATCTTCTTGAAAGTAGTTATCAAGGTATGTTAAGTGTTCATCCAAGGGTCCCTTCCACCCTTGGAGCCCAAGAAACTATTTTTAAGCTTTAAGTTTAAGGATTTCATGAATTCCATGTTGAATTTTATTATATATATACTTTTATAATGGTTAATTGGGATTCTAATCCATGTTTTATGATACATTTATTTGAGGTTAACTAATATGTATGTAATATCTTGAGGATTCATGTAAAAGCCTTGAAATTGTCAATGGAGATTTGAATTATGATGTCTACTTGTTGTTTAGTGTTATGTGCATATGTATTCCCACCAAGTGCTTCATGAATACTCATGTGAACTAATAAGGGAAAGAGATCATTTCATGTTAGCTTAAGTGGAAGTTGTATCATGCAAGTTTTTGATAAAATATTTCCATGAATTAGTTATGAACAAGTGCACATGATTATGCTTTTCAAGCTTATTCTATGATTCACCTTGCATGCTATCGAGTCCTGGGGGTATTCAATAATATTAACTTGGTTGTTTACCTAGATCTTTAGTCAGTTACAGAACTTAGGAAAATATTAGTAGTATTCATAAGTTAGTCAAAATATTATGTTTAGAACTCAGTAGTACTCAGTCAGTTAATAAAATTCAATAGTACTTCATAAGTCCATGGCCCTCAGTGAACTCAGCTCAGTTCTGTCAAGCAGTACGACCAGTAGCAATTCATTCTAGCTTTGTACAGTTCAGAATTCAGTCCATTGTCTATTCAGTTGGGAGTAGGATTCAGCATCGAGTTAACCCAAGGATGGGGACTCACCTGCCAGTAGAGGGTGTAATCCTTGGAAGCAGTCCTTGCATACTAGAACTACATAGCCAGCATAGGCTGAGACATCAACCTTTCAGTTGAGGGTTGATGAGATGATCTACCTACTAGTTGAGGGTACCACCATTCTCCTTCAGAGCACCTACTAGATGAGGGTGACTTTGCACTTGTCCTTACCTGTGGTATGGCATTGACACCCTTCCAACTGGGGTTATAAATTGGATCCTAAATTATTTATAGAAGGGGTATTTTGGTTAGATGACTACTTCATACAGTATCAGTCTCAAATTCAATCTCAGTATAGAACTCAGTTCAGTTCTACTAATTTAAGATTGTCAGATACAATCACTCAATTTAGTTTTGAACTCAGTATAATTCCACAAATTTAGAACTATCAGATACAGTCATTCAGTTATCAGTAATTCAGTATTAGTATACTTAGATATGGGTTAATCAGTATTCAGATTCAATATCCAGTGTTATCATGATTTCATTTAGAGTATACGTATTCATGTATGTACTCTTGTTCAGTCATAATCATGATATTCAGTTAATATTGCTCGTGTATATGATCCCATGAATTTTACCTTACCTCACTGAGCATACCAGTATATTCAAAGTATTGATGAATGCCTTTCTTTTATGCTATGATGTCTTATCTCATAGGTTAAGATAATCGGTTTCGTAGGCACCCTTAGTAGTTTAGACTTTCAGTAGTTAGAGTTAGCAATGAGTCCTCATAGTTTGAGGGCATGATTGTTTTCTTTTAGTATTTTAGTTATCAAGTAACTTTTAGTAGTTGGAGTTAGTTGGGGTCTTATCCCATCAACTCCACTGTTCAGACAGATTAGAGGATTTTTGTACTTGAGTATTTTTAGGCATATATTATAGTTTTGGTATTGTTATACCGAATTTAGTTCTATTTATATTGTTGAACCTTATGGCTAGTTTCCACCTACTTTTTGTATATTATAGTATTATTATTTAGTTATTGCAGTAGGTATCAGACATGGGTTAGCTTGTGGTCTTCCGAGATTATGAGCATCGTGTAGCATCCTGGGCGCAAACTCAGGCATTACAAACTTGGTATCAAAGACTAAGGTTCAATAGAGTCCTAGGAAGTCTGAAAGATATATCTAGTAGAGTCTTGTGCATGGGTGTGTTGTGCGCCACACTTATGGATAGGAGGTAAGAGATGTTTTAGGAAAAATTTCCCTTCTTTCAGTATTCATGTTGGGTGAGGAAGCATGAGATCCAGTTAAACACCCATTCTAATCTAAGTTTCTCTTCCATTTATAGAATATGCCTTCAAAGAAGACTATGGGAAGAGGAATGGGAGACAATCCAGAATCCCAGCCCATCCAGCCAAACCCTCAGGATGAACATGTCTTCTACGCCTAATTTAGAGCAGTATTCACCACCCTAGCTTATTATGTGGCAGCCCAGAATGAATTTCCAGGGTCTGTTCCAACCTACCTAGTGGCCAATACTACCTCTTCCAGTATTTGGGACTTCACCCGAATGAACCCTCCATCTTTTTTCGAGTCAAAGTCAGATGAGGACCCATAAAAATTCCTTGATCAGGTGCAAAAGGTTATAAATATTATGGGGATAACTGCTAGTGGGAGCACTAAGTTGGGTTGCATATCAATTGCAGAATGTGGCTCACTCTTGGTTCAAACAGTGGAAAGAGAAGAGAGCCACAGATGTAGCAACCGTATATTGAGAAAAGTTTGCCACTGATTTTCTAGAAAGATTCTTTCGCCTAGAGCTAAGAGACGCCAAGGTGTTAGAGTTTATCAATCTCAGGCAGGGCAATGTGACTGTGCAAGAGTATTCTCTCAAGTTTACTCAACAAGCTAGATATGCTTTTCATTTGGTGACAGATAATAGATCTAAGATGAGTAATTTTATGTTTGGGTATCTAGCAGTATGGCCAAGGAGTGTAGGACTAGAATGTTGATTAAGGTGATAGACATAGCTAGGCTCATGGTCCATACTCAGTAGATTGAGGAGGCTATGAATAGGAAAAATGAGGGGGAGAATAAGAGAAAGAGAAAAGGTAGTTTCAACTCACTCAGCCTAAGTCAGAGGGTGGGAATCTTTCTCAGTTTTGCCTAAAATCCATAATTCCAGCTCCATCCTCAGCCAGTGCTTTAGTGCCAAAATTTAGAGACGGCAATAAATATGGGGTGCCAGGCCCTAAGCCTCAGGGTAGTGTCAGCAGTGCCTGAACCAATCCCCTTAGTCAAAAACGTAGTAGAAACCACCAAGGTATCTGCAGAGCCGGCAGTGCTGCATGTTTTGAGTGTTGCAATCCTTACCACAGGGTCAGAGATTGTCCCCACTCAGGTTCTCAAGTTGAGTATAACTGCCCCCTCAGTCCGATCTCCCTAATCAGCAAGGTGCCACTTCTAGTGCCACCAGTAGCAACGCCCAAATAGACTCTATGATCTTCAATCCCGATAGCATCAAGAGAGTTTTCCTAATGTCTTAACTGGTATGTTATGAGTTTATTGATCATATGTTTTTGCTTTGTTAAATCCAGGAGTTTCTTTGTCCTTCGTTACTCCTTATATAGCTGTTGACTTCAGATTCAGTCTCAAAATTCTAGAAGAGCCCTTCTCGGTCCCTACCCCTGTGGGTAAATCCATCATAGCCCAGCTGGTATACAGGAACTGTCCAGTTATTGTATCTCAAAAAAGTTACTTTAGCAGAATTAGTCAAACCTGAAAAGACCACTTTTGATGTCATTCTCAGCATGGAATAGCTTTATTCCTGCTATGTTGTCGTTGGCTGCAAAAACAAAATTGTCCAATTTTAGTTTTCAAATGAGCCCATCCTAGAGTGGAGGGGTAGCACTTCAATACTTAAGGGTCAGCTTGTTTCCTACCTAAGGGAAAAAAATGATATCTAAGGGATGTGTCTATCATCTTGTGCAAGTCAAAGAATTTAGTTTAGAAACTCCTAGTCTTTAGTTAGTTCCAATAGAATGTGAATTCCCAGATGTGTTTCCCAAAGATCATCCCAGAGTTCCTCTCAAAAGGGAAATTGATTTCCAAATTGATCTCTTTCTAGATACTCAACCCATATCTATTTTACCATACAAAATGACTCCAGCAGAAATCAAGAAGTTAAAAGAACATTTGAAGGATCTCCTAGATAAGGGATTCATCAGACCCTGTGTGTCCCCATGGGGTGCACCAGTTTTATTCGTTCCTAAGAAAGATAGTTCTCTCAGAATATGTATTGACTACCTTTAGTTAAATAAAGTCACAGTAAGAAACAAGTATCCCTTTCCCAAAATCGATGACTTGTTTGACAAACTTCAGGGCGTCAACTATTTTTCCAAGATAGACCTAAGATTAGGCTATTATTAGCTCAGAGTCAGAAAATATGACATCCCAAAAATAGCTTTCAAAACTGAGTATGATAACTTTGAATTCTTAGTCATGTCCTTTGGTCTTATCAATGCCCCAGAAGCTTTCATGGACTTGACCCATGTGTTTAAGCAGTACTCAGACATGTTCGTAATAGTATTCATAGATGACATCCTTTTCTATTCCTACAGTGAGCACGACCATACAGACTATCTAAGAATAGTATTATAGACCCTTAGAAACCATCAACTATTTATCAAATTTAGCAAATGAAAATTGTGGCTAAGGTCAGTAGCTTTCCTCGGCCATATAGTTTCTGGTGATGTCATTAGAGTTGATCCCTAAAAGACTGAAGTAGTGAGAAACTGGCCCAGACCTATCTCTCCATTAGATATTAGAAGTTTCTTGGGTTTGGCCGGCTATTTCCAATGGATTAATTTTGTATTTTTATCTAATACATCCCCTATGTCCAGACTAACTCAGAAGAAAGTTAAATTCTAGTGGTCAAATACTTATGAAAAGAGTTTTCAAGAGTTTAAGATTTGACTTACTAAAACTCTAGTATTCACTTTACCTGATGGTTCAGATGGCGTCATTGTGTATTGTGATGCTTCCATGGTTGGTTGGGGTGTGTGTTGATGTAGAGAGGAAAGGTTATAGCCTATACCTCTAGAAATTTTAAGCCCCATTAAAAGAACTACCCCACTCATGATCTTGAGTTAGCAATAATTGTATTTTCCCTAATGATTTGAAGGAACTATTTGTATGGGTTACACATTGATGTGTTTACTGATCCTAAGCATCTCCAGTATGTTTTATCTTAAAAAGACCTAAACCTTCATCAGAGAAGGTAGTTAGAGTTGCTGAAACACTATGACATAAGTATTCTATACCATTTGAGCAAGGCTAATATAGTGGCTGATGCTCTCGATATAATGTCTGAGGGTAGTGTTGTTCATGTGGGAGATGATAAGACGAAGTTAGTTTAGGATGCTCATCAGCTTACCATACTAGGTTTCTACTTAGTTGATTCAGCAGAAGGTACTGTACGACGCAGAGTAGTTTAGAATCATACCCAGTTTTTGAGGTGAAGGAAAAGTAGGACAGATATCCTAGTCTAGTCAAGTTAAAAGAATCGGTCAGAGATCAGAAGATAGAGGTTTTATCCTAAGGTAAAGATGGTGTATTACGTTGTCAATGTCAACTGTGTATCCCAAGTATTGATGACTTAACATAGCATATTCTTTTAGAAGCGCATGGTCCGTGCTACTCTATTTATCTAGGGGCTACTAAGATGTACCATAATTTATAAAAGATCTATTGGTGGAGTGGGATGATGAGAGATATCACAGAGTTTGTGGCTAAGTTCTCAATAAGTCAGCAGGTTAAGATTGAGCATCAAAAGCCTAATGGGTCCATGTAGGAGTTCAGTATTCCCACATGTAACTGGGAAGAAATGAAAACAGACTTTGTGATGGGTTAGCCTCGTACTTATCATCAGCATAATTCAATTTTGGTTATCGTAGATAGGATGACTAAATCAGGTCATTTCCTACTAGTCCATACCTCTTATTCAGCTGAGGATTATACCAAACTCCATATTAGGGAGTTGGTTAGATTACACGGTGTTCCATTGTCCATTATCTCAGATAGAGGTACCTAGTTCACCTCTTAGTTTTAGAAGGCATTACAAAAGGGTCATGGTACCCGAGTTTATCTCAGTACAACCTATCATCGTCAGACAAATGGTCCATCGAAAGACGACCATTCAAACTTTAAAGGATATACTTCGAGCATATGCGATAGACTTTAAAGGTAATTTGGATGGCCACTTTTCTTTAATCGAATTCATATATAATAGAAGTTATCATTTCATCATTCAAATGGCTTCAATTGAGGTGCCTTACAGGAGGAGATGTATATCTCCCTTTGGTTGGTTTGAAGTTGTAAGGCCGTAGTGGTAGGGCCTGACTTAGTATTTGATACCTTAGAGAAAGTTTAGTTGATTAGGGAAAGGCTAAAGACAGCTAAGAGTTGATAGAAATCATACGTCGATATGCACAGAAAGGATCTCGAGTTCGAGATCGGTGATTATATGTATTTAAAAATCTCTCCTATTAAAAGAGTGAAGAGATTTAGGAAAAATGGGAAACTCAGTCCCCGTTATGTCAGTCCTTACAGAATTCTAAGCCAGTTCGAGAAGGTAGCTTATGAACTCGAGTTAACTTTAGATTTAGATTTAGTACATCCTGTATTCCACGTCTCTTTGCTTAAGAAATGCATAAGTGACCCAACAACCATAGTTGTGATAGAGGGTGTAGATATCTAGAACAACCCTCTTATGAAGAGGTTCCAGTCGAAATCCTTGACTATCAAATTCACAGACTAAGGAACAAAGAAGTCCCTCTAGTCAAAGTTCTTTGACGGAATTAGTCCATTGAGAGAGCTACTTGGGAAGCAGAAGCAGATATGCGGACCAAGTATCCTCACCTCTACTCCACAAACTCAGACTCAGCTCAAAGTAATATTCTTCCTTAAAAAACTTAGTTCCATGCTTAAATGTTCCTCACAAACTTGGTATCAGTTACCATTGCATATTTAGTCATCCATTCATGGATCATGTTCATTCATGTACTCATGCATCAGACAAGCATGTAAAGTATATGTAAACTTATCTTTTCAGTAATATCAGTTACAAAATCATGTATTAAATATGCATGTTCTGTATGAAATTCTAGTATAATAGAAGTCTCAACCAAGAAATCATATTTCAGTTGTGTGTGTCCAGTACGTACTTGCAGTCTATCAGTTCTCTCACTTAGTCAATCTCATTTTAGGACAAATGTACCCAAGGGGGAGATATTTTAAGATCTCACAAAATTTTTTTCTTAACTCAGTCCTTTAAGCTTGATAAGGGGGTTCAAGACTTAGAAAATTTTAGCTAATTATCAAGACTTTGAATCATTTTAGACTTCTAAATTTGGAAGATTTTATTACTATCTTCAGTCCTTAGTTAGTCAATTATTAAATTGATTCATGATCAAGGTCACATATAGGTCATCTCAGGTGAGTTTTAGATTTTTGGGACTAGCGTAAGATCAAATTTGGATGCCCAAAACAGTGAAGGGTTGCAATAGCTTCTCATCGCGAGGGCCAGAAAACCCAAATAAGGGTTGCACAACAATGGCTACTTTACTAGAGTAGGGGTGGCGTTGCGATAGATACTTGACCCAAGTAGGGGTCACCACATGAGGGAAATCCTGTTCAACATTATTTTAATATGGGTGGTGGGGGAAAATGGGTCATTTTCACCACCCTCATTCATCCTTACAAAGAAATTAATCAGCCTATAGGGCAAAATCTCATTCGTTACTCATAAACTCTCTTAAAAGTAAGCCCTAGCCTCATCTAGTTAGAGAATTCAAGTCTCAAGAACTCACTTCAATATTCTTAAAAGTAGTAAAAAGGGTATGTGAAGTGTTCATCTAAGGGTCCTTTCCGCCCTTGGAGTCCAAGAAACTATTTTTAAACATTAAGTTTATGGATTTCATGATTTGCATATTGGGTTATTATATCCATGTTTATAATGATTAATTGGGTTTCTAATCTATGTTTTATCATATATTTTATGTGAGGTTAACTGATATGTATGTAATATCATAAGGATCTATGTAAAAGCCTTGAAATTATTAATAGCGATTTGAATTATGATATTTACTTGTTGTTTAGTGTTATGTTCATATGTATGCTCACAAAGTGCTTGATGAATTACTCATGTGAACTAATAAGGGAAAGTGATCATGTCATGTTAGATTATGTTCAAGTTGTATTATACGAGTGTCTGATAAAATGTTTCCATGAATGAGTTATGAATAAATGTACATGAATATGATTTTCAAGATTATTCTATGATTCACCATGCATGCTATCGAGTCCTAGGGGTATTCAATACTAAAAAACATAGCTATTTACCTAGAGCTTTAGTCAGTTACAGAAATCAAGAAAATTTCAGTAGTATTCAAAAGTTAGTCACAATGTTCTGTTCAGAACTCAGTAGTACTTAGTCAGTTAACAGAATTTTATAGTATTCAGTCAGTCAAGGAAACTCAGTGAACTAAGTTTAGTTTAGTCAAACAGTACAATCAATAAAAGTTCAGTCCTGCCTAGTACAGTTTTGAATTTAGTTCAGTGCCTATTAAGTTGGGAGTAAGATTCAGTACCGAGTACACACAAGGATAGGGATTCACCTGCCAGTTGAGGGTGTAATCCTTAAAAGTAGTACTTGCATTCCAGAACTATGCAGCCAGCGTAGGTTTAGACATCAACCTGCCAGTTTAGGGTTGATGAGGTGATGTACCTACCAGTTGAGGGTACCACCTTTCTCGTTTCGAGCACTTGCCAGATAAGGGTGACTCAGCACTTGTCCTTACCCGTGGCACGGTATTGACACCCTTCCAGTTGGGGTTATAGGTTGGACCGTAAACCAGTTAGAGAAGGGGTATATCAGTTAGATGATTTCTTCACACAGTCTTAGTCTCTGATTTTGTCTCAGTATAGAACTCAATTCAGTTCTACAGAATTAGGACTAACAGATACAGTCACTTAGTTTAATTCAGAACTCAGTACAGTTTCATAAATTTAGGACTGTCTGATATAGTCATTCAGTTATCAATAATTCAGTATCAGTATACTTAGATATCAGTTAATTAGTATTCAGATTCAGCATCCAGTGTTATCATGATTTCAGTTACAATATACATATTCATGCATGTACTTTTTTTTAGTCATATTCATGATATTCTGTTAGTATTGTTCATGCATATGAACCCACACATTTCAGCCTACCTCATTGAGAATACTAGTACATTCAAAGTACTGATGCTTGCCTTTGTTTTGTGTTATGATGTCTTGTATCATAGGTTCAAAGGTGCGGGCTCTCGAGCACCCTTAGCACTTCAGAATTTTAGCAGTCTAAGTTTTTGGTGAGTCTTCATAGTTTGAGGACATAATTATTTTCTTTTAGTATTTGAGTTATCTATTCACTTTTAGTAGTTGGAGTTTGTTGGGGGCTTGTTCCATTAATTCCACAGTTAAGATAGATTAGAGGCTTTTTGGAATAGAGTATTTTCAAACTGATATTTCTATTTTAGTATTATTATATCGTATTCAGTTCTATTTATAGTGTTGAACCTGGACAGCTTCTACCTACTTTCCACATATTTACCATATTATTATTTAGTTATTGTAGAAGGTACAAGACAGCTTATGGTCGTCTGGTCTTATGAGCACTGTGCAGTATCCGGGGTATAGACTCTGGGCATTACAATTCAATACGTTGTAAAATTAGGTTTTGGAGATCCACTATATGATAATGTTTTTTTTAAAAAATTGATATCACCATTAAGTCTGGGGTGTCAATTGTAACAATATAGAATAGTTTGTTTGGGTTGTAAGGATTCCCGATTAATTGCAAAAAGTCATAAAAACTTGGAATTCTCCAAGATCCAACTGGTGCACCCGAGGTGTACTTCATATGCGACACTTTAGTATCTTAAGTGACTTTACTTAATAGCACAATTATTGTATAAGTGACACTATGCTAGCTTAAGTGATCGCCACTTACGTTATAGCCTGGTCGCTTATGCGACACTTGAATGCCAAGTGGGTCTTGCATAAGCGATAGCCGGGTCACTTACATGACACCTAGGCTGACAGAAGGTGTCTCTTAAGCGAGTATGTTTTCTCTTAATAAATTCCTAGGCTATTTCAAATAATTTATTTTGTGATTTTTGACCATTTTGAAACATTAAGATTGGGGTTTTGAGTTATTGAGCAATTTTTTTTCATTTTTATGCTTAGGTGAGATCCTGATTCCTCTTTAAAAAAATTTTCTTTGATTCTTCTTAGTTAAATCATCTTATAACTTAACTTAAAAGTCGATTTGGGTATTTTGGCCGAAAAGGCTAAAATTAATAAATTTCTATTTCAGCCTCAATTTCAACTATTTATCACCTGGGTTTTCTTCTATGGGTTACTTTAGTCATGGGTAATATATTTTTGTACTAAAATTGCAGTTTTATCTGTCTTTTCTAAACCCAATTTGGAGGACCATTTTGACCTCAACTTCAATTGGGCAGTATAGGTAAATTGGCTTTCTTTTAAAGTATAGATTCAATAAGTATATGTTTTAGTTCATTTCTAGTCCATTCGTGAGGGGAAAGGCGGACCAATTTTTGGCATTTAAGGTAGGTTAAGTCTTAAATTTCTTTAAACTTTGTTGGGTAGTTAATATTATTATAAAATCATGTTAAAGGTGTGCGAGCCAATTATTACAATGGCTTTATTACTATATTGTGCCTGTGTGGAGGTCTAAATTATTTTTATTTGGTGGTTTGAGACATTATTTGTTATGTGTTATCATGTAGGGTCATATACCATATTGTTGGCATTGTGTATGTATATTTGGTTGTATCTTGTCTTATTAAAAAGCATAAATTGGAATTTATGTATTATCAAAGGAATAATTTTGTGTTGTTTACTCTATTTGCATAAATATTAAATTGGAAATCATGGATGGTTGGAATATTGAGTGGATTTTTGCGCATATGGTTGGTATATTGTTTAGATTTGGAAATTCTCATTTAGGTTGGTTATAAGAATTACATCCTCTTATCATATACATTTATGAAACATTGGTACCATAATTGAAATACTGATAATATTGGTTTTTCGAAAAGAAAATTTGGCATCTTTAAAAACACTCCACCGATGGATTTATTGAAAAGGAGTTATGAATATTGGTATTGGGCATTGGCCATTTGATTGTATATTACATATAAAGCCCCCATTTTTCCTACCTAGAAGAATCACTCGATATATGTATACGTAGGTTGTGCAATGACCTCGGATATCACATCATCATCATAACCATCACCGCCATAATATTCAATGCATTTTATATATATTATATTTTTTTGTGTTGTATTATTTTCATTAATGTGATATCTGTCTATGTGTACTTCTTTTTCACACTTTTATGTGCGATAAATACCTATGTTGTTTCTTGTATTTAGATATGAAATATCTGAATATTATAGAACTATTAGTACCATTTGGGACATTTTATGATTATAGGTGACATGTACATGGAATGTATTTTATATGCTTTATTTTATACTTTGATCAGTCAACCAATGATATCTACTGAGTAAAAGTGGATCGTACTTATCCCTACTATGCCCTTTTAGTGTAGATCTAGGTACGAGTACTCCACACAACTATTAATTTAGGTGGTACATGGAGTCTATTGAAGGTAGCGTGTGAATTATGCATCCAAAGTTGACTTTTCCTTTCTTATCTAGACTATGTCTTATTTCTATTAAGAGATAGACTTTGTTTCTTTTTGGATATCCTATGTATATATTTGACTTTGTATTGTATTATTTTATTCTTACACCATGATAACAGGTTTTGAGATATTCTTATTGGATTGTTGGTTATGTTTTTTTCCTACTTCTACATGATATGTATGGTCCGATACCATTCTATGAGTCATGCCCTCAGATTTGGTATTGATTCCTATTTCATATTAGTTTGGGTGTGAGGCTTGCTTGTGAAGGCTTGTCGTTAAAAGTGCCATCATGACCTTTGGTTTTTGGGTCAAGTCAAAATTTATATCAAGCAGTCAGTTTCATTAGTCTCAACAGTGTAAGAATGAAGTCTTGAATAAAGTCTCACATTTTAGTATGTATACGTCTATATATATCTTTAAGGGGTTATGTTTCTTTAGTAAATTTCCCTTATTTAATTTTATATCGTGTAGATTTTTTCCATACCCTATGTTCTAAACTGAGTTTCTCTTTTTCTACACAGATAGTAAGGACTAGATCTCATGAGGCTAGAGTTACAGAGCCATTATCTTATTAGAGATCCCAGTCTAAGAGATGAGTTACAAGTCATGGACAAGATTGAGATAGAGGTAGGGTATAATTATCTATACCATCCAGAGATAGTACTAGGGGATATCACTCAAGCTTCAAGTTGAGCATATTGGTGTTGTGGGAACTACTTTAGTCCCACAAATTTCTCCTACTCTAGTCGTTGAGGGGTTGTTGATTTATAAACTAATGGGTTTGGAGGGTACTCCTTTGAATGGACCTAGTGTTCCTCCAACTCCAAGTATTGTAACCCCAGCCTGATATACCAAAGTTGGTCTATGGTGTTCCTCCAATCCCAAGGGTGGATCCTTTAATAATACCGATATTTGCTTACTGTACTCCAAAAACTCTAAGTGTTGTTCCTCGTTCAACACTACCATTTGAGTATGGTATACCGAGCTTAGAATTTCAGTCTTCATTTCTGTTACCTACTTAGGTAAGATGACATCTAGCAAGATTTACCATTCTACCTAATAATGCTAGTATAATTATCTTTTGTGTATCAGAAGAGGTTTGATTGATTTACTCATTTGAGTCCTCCTAGGTTTAGTGATGTTTTGGGCAAGAATGTCTGTGAGTTCTTGATTGATTATCGTGAGAAGTTGCATAACCTTGAATTTCTTGAGTGGCATGGTATTACATACACCACTTACCAGTTAAGAGATACAGCTAGGGATTGGTGGAGGTCACTTATTAGTTGCAAACCTCTTGATTTACTAGAGATGACTTGGGATTACTTTGTTAAGGCCTTTTTGCACAGGTTTATGCCTTATAGTTAGAGGGTTAAGATGAGAGATAATATTTATCACCTGGAGCATGACTCCATTATAGTTGTTCAGAATGAGACATCTTTCTATGCCTTTTCTAGATATTTTTCTGCCAGTATTTACACCAAGTCTAAGAAGATTTAGAATTTCTTGAAGTGTTGTATGTTTCGCTTCAGCTTTTACAGGTATCATTTTAGAGTATAGTTGATAATACTAAGATGACTAAGTCTATTCTTCGAGTTTCTCAAGGAGGCGCCTAGAGGGTGCATCCTCAAGGAAAGTTTAGAGGGCATTCTACTTAATTTAGAGATTCTAGAGGTTTTTATAGGTATCATGGTATAGTAGTGAAGGAAGCCTTCTAGGTTTTGGGTAGTGGTTATTCTGGTTCAACAGCTTTGGGTGGTCATTTTAGCTCAGTTGTACCTCCCCTTATTAAGAAAGCCCACAAAGGTTGATTTATGTGTGATAAGGTTAACTATTTGGCTAAGGACTGTCCCTACCATGTTTTTTCGGATACTCATATATCACCTGTGAGAGATAGAGGTTCTACTAGAGGTAAAGAAGACAAAGGTTATGGTGGATTAGGTGGTGGTCAAGGGGTTACCTAGTCAGGTGGTGATCGTAGATAGCTCTATGCGTTACCCGCTATAGAAGAGTATGATGTTGTTATCACAAGTATTATCCTAGTTTATTTTAGATCTATGTTTGTGTTATTTCGTCTGGGGTCGAATTTTTTATGTGTGCTTTCATATTTTGCTTTATGTTTTTATTCTTCTAGTGATCCTCTTAAATTGCCTATCTATGTATCTACCCCTATAAGAGTCTCTTTAGTGGTAGATCAGGTGTACTGATCTTGTGTTATGACCTTTGCTTGGCGTGTGACTTTGGTAGATCTAATCATTTTAGACATCGTAGGTTTTAAAGTCATCTTAGGTATGGACTTGTTAGCTCCTTATCATGTTTTCCTAGACTATTATGCTAAGACTATTACTTTAGCTTCAAAAGGTGTATTGAGGATAGCTCGAATGGGTGCGTTTTATTCGGGTTCCAAGAGGATTACTGCCTCTATTTCAAAAAGAATTACCTACTTTCCTTTTTAGTTTGTTTCAAAATGAATGACCCCCTTTTTTAACAATACAGTAATTTAATATTTGCACGTGGTATTCTTAAGACCACTAGATTGAAGGACATTTGATAAATTAGACACAAGTTTAATTTAGGACCACAAGATTTATAAGTTTTCTTTACTTTCTTAAACTCCGTTCTAAGTCAAACTTGGTCATTTTTTTTAAATAAAAGGGGTATATCTTTTCTTCAGGCTCATTGCTTGATAGAGAGAGGTTTTTTTGTCTTATTTGGCTCATATTTATGATAATAGTATTCCTTCTTGGCCTCTTTATGATTCTATATGTACGGTATGTGTGTTCATGGATGTGCTTCCTGTGGATTTTCCATTATGCCTCTAAATTATGATATTGATTTTACTATTGATAATGTGCCAAGCACCAAGCCTATCTCTATTCCTCCTTACAGTATATCCCCAACAACGTTAAAAGAGTTGAAGGATTAGATGTAGTAATTGTTAGATGAGGGATTTATCTTGCCTAGTGTATAATGTTTGGATGTGCTAGTCATATGTATGAATAAAAATGATTGGTATATCCATATATTTATTTATTATTAGTAGTTGAACAAGGTGACGTTTAAGAATAATTATCCTATTCCCTATGTTAATTATTTGTTTGATCAACTTAAGAGTGCTTCAGTGTTTTCAAAGATTGATACGAGGTTTGTATATCACCGGTTTAGGATTAGGGATTTGGAAATTTCAAAGAATGGTTTTCGAATTGGGTAAAATCATTATGAGTTCTAGGTCATGTCCTTTGGGTTGACCAATACCATAGTCATGTTCATAGAGTAGATGAATCGAGTGTTTTGATTGTATCTCGACTCTTTCGTTATTATATTTATAGATGGTATCTAGGTTTATTGAAAGAGTGAGGCCGATCATAGCAAGCATTTATGGATTGTACTTGAGATTTAGTGAGGAGAAGTTGTATGCTAAGTTCTCCAAGTGTTAGTTTTTTTTTTTGGAGGATGTTTATTTTTGGCCTCATATGGTGAGAAAAGATGGTATTATGGTCGATCTAGCTAAGATTGAAACGGTTCATGATTGGGCTAGGCCCGATTCTCCTACTGAGAATTGGAGTTTTGTTGGTTTGGCAGGTTACTATTAGAATTTTGTTGAGGGTTTTTTATCTATTGCATCTGTATTGAGAATTTAACTCAGAAGAAGATTTCCTTTTAGTGGTTTGATGCTTGTGAAGTGAGCTTTCAAAAGCATAAGGTTTTGTTGACTTCATCTCCTATCTTTACTTTGCCCAAGGAGGGTATGGATTTTATGATTTTATTCAATGCTTTAGAAGTTGAGTTAGGAGTTATGTTGATGTAATAGGGTAAGGGTATTGTGTATGCCTCTCGTTTAAGGAATTAAGAAACAAATTATCATACCCATGATTTAGAGATGTGTGCGGTTATTTTAGCTTTGAAGTTTTGAAGGTGCTACTTATATGGAGTCCACAGTGAGATTTTTTTGGATCATCATAGCCCTTAGTATTTCTTCAACCAATGAGAATTTTTTTATGAGGAATCTTCATTGGCTTGAGGTGCATAAGGATTACGACCTTACTATTCTCTATCATCAGGGCAAGATAGTTATGGTTACAAATGCCCTGAGTCAAAAGTCGAGTAATAGGGTATTTTGGCTTACTTTTTGACTAAATAGAGGACTTTGTTGCTGGATGTTCAACTTTGGCTAACGAGATATGTAGGCTTAATATTTTTGCACCTGGGTATGTTTTAGCATTTTTCGAGGCTAGTTCTTCCTTGATGGAACATATTCGTGCTCGTTTGTTTGATGATGTTGGGTTGAGAGTGATTTGGGATAAGTTGTTAAGTGGTATGGCTAAGGAAGCCACACTTGTTTATGATGGTGTTTTAAGGATTGGTGGTTGAGTTCGTGTGCCGAGAGTAGGTGATTTGATTAGATTAATTTTGAGGAGGCTCATTGTTTTATGTATTCTATCTATCCGAGAATAACCAAAATGTGTCGTAACTTGAGAAAAAACTACTGGTGGTGTGGTATGAGGAATGATGTAGCATATTTTTTATCCCATTGCCTATCTTTTCAGCAGGTCAAGGCCGAGCATTTGAGGCCATGTGGTTTGGTTCAGAGGTTTTCCATTTTTGAGTGGAAATTACAATGGATCAGTATACACTTTATCACTAGGTTTTCTCGTACTTCTCGAGGTTCTGATAGTGTTTGGGTCATCATGTATTGATTGACCAAATCTTATTATTTCATTTTGGTTCATCGTTATTTTAGTGCTGGGAGATTGGTATGTATCTATATTTGTGAGATAGTTTGTCTTCATGGTGTTCCAATTTTTTTCATCTCATACCAAGGTTCAGTGTTCATATCTAACTTTTGGAGGACTTTTCAAGAGGAGTTGGGCATCCGATTGATCTTAGTAGGATTTTCATCCCCAGACCAATGGTCAGTCAAAGCCGACTATTAAGGTTTTGGAGGACATGCTCTACTCCTATGTAATAGACTTTGGTGGTCTGTGGAAACAACATATCACTTTGGCGGAGTTTGCGTATAATAATAACCATTACAATATTAAGAGGGCTTCTTTTGAGGTTTTGTATGGAAGGAATTGTTGCTCTTGGTATATTGGAACTTTTTTGTCACGACCCAAACCAAGGCCTAGTCACGATGAGTTTCTCTAATACACCATGAGCCAGAGACCACTTCCTTAGCCTAACATCCCAAACACAACAAAAGAAAACAATGGAAGATAATTAAGTATTACTATGAAGGATAGATAATAAAATGTAAACTGTATGAACCAAAACTAGCATTGGTCCTTCCAGGAGAAGAGGCTCACCACTTTATAACAAGTCAACAGACGTACCAAACCACGAAATAATGCACGGGATCCACAAAACATTCTTTGGACGCTACATCATGAAATTATGTAGCATCAAGGGATGGGTAGTGGGATAAGCACTAGCATGCAACTCAGTGAAAGTGATCAAATAATGTCAATCTCGAAAACAAGTCAAAAAACACATGAACACATTCATATATACGTATATAGGATTTTGGGATAGGGTCAAGGATCATAATCATGAGTATTAAAATTGTTAACCTAAACTGTGTATCTCGCTTCGTCCTAAACTCACCAACCGACTATATGGGTTCAGCCCTCTTGCAGAAAGGGCCCTAGAGTATGTTAGCCAGGCGAACCAAGGAATCCGAAGAAAGGGATGAATACACCAAGTCTCTATGCATCCAAAAAATATAATGTCTGAATCAAGAACATAGTCATATAGACCCCCATGCCAGCAATCGTGGTTTCAAGTATCAGTCCCCTTGGAAATACACCTTCATGGTGATCTACACAATTCTCGTTAAGCCTAAATTAAAAATTTTTGCACATAAACCCAACCATGAATCTAGGAGTCTTATGCTATGGCATTTTGAACTTGGTATAGTCATACCACTTATATTTGCAATCTCATATAATCATGCTAAACCAATCTGTGTAAGCATTGGAGCCCGAAGTTTAATTTAAATCAAAACCATGGTCACCAAGTTTCTTTTACCTTTGTTTTAACCAATTATCCATTAATGCAATGCAATGGGTTCATAAATAAGTTAAAGTATGCTATTGTACAAGTTCAAAACTTAAAATTTTTAAAGTGGGTTAGGGTTAATGCCGTTAACAAGCCAAAAATCTTCAATTTGGGAAAACCCATTTCTCATTCCAATTACTATATTAATGCACCAATTCAGTCCAAAAATCATTAACTAAAGCATAAAATCATCAACTTAAAACATGGGAGAAGTAATTCAAGTAATACCAATCAAAATTCCTCAATCCAATTTCAAACCCATAAGTTGAAATCACATGGATTCAGAACAATTAATTCCTTAATGCAAAATTCAAGTTACGGAATAATATACATGCCTGAAATACAAAAGGAATTGAAAAAATTCAATGTTTGGAGCCAAAATTATGAATTCACTGTAAAACCCTTGAATGTTCTTGGATTTTGTGTTAAATAGAGAGGTAGAAGGATTTGATCTCTAAAAACAGATAGAAATAGGGTTATTTTATGTTTAAAGGTCGTACAAGGGGTAAAAATACCAAAAGCCCCTCACCTTAAGTGAAAAATAAAAAACTAGACAATTTTTACATAGTGGCATTCCACGCCAATATTGCGAAGGGTAGGCTCCATGCCATGCCCTTGTAGCGGAGGCTAACCTTCGTGGCACGCTAATATCATGGACCTTTACTACCTCAATCTCCCAAAATGACCCCAAATCCCTTTAAAAATTTTGAAAAATTTCCTGAAACATGTCTTTAACATCCCTAAACATAATCAAGTCAAAAATTGGCTATACGAATGCGGGACGGTGAAAAGGAAAATCATCAAAATTTTACGGGGTCTTATATTAACCCCCCCAAGGATCATTCATCCCTGAAGAGGAGTTAGATCATTTTCATCATAATAATAGCAAGAGTACATTAGAATGAAATGACAAATTTTAAAATGCGACAAGAGGAAAACCAAACTCATACCTCGAGCACTCTCATCCAACACGGGTAACAACAATGGGTATTTGGCCTTCATATCTTCCTCAGTTTCCCATGTAGCTTCTTCGACCTTTTGGTTTCTCCAATGAACCTTCACTGAAGCTATATCTTTTAAATTTAATATATGAACTTGCCTATCCAATATCTAAATAGGGATCTCCTTATCACACAAAAAATTTGAAACACCAACATTCTCAATGGACAGTATCAAAGAAGGATCAGACACACACTTTTTCATCCTTAGCACATTGAAAACATGGTGAATCTAAGCAAACCATACTATTAAATCTAACTCATACACAACATTCCTAATTCTTCTAATAAGTTAATATGGGTAAATGAAAAGGGGATTGACCCAAACCTCATGACTTATTTCAAAGGAAACGCCTTTAAGAATACCTACCCATTAACTTCAAACTTCAACTCCCACTGCCTCATATCTACTTAAAACTTCTAGAAACTATGAAAAATATTAAGGCCTTATCTAATTACCTTTACCTTCCCCATGGATTGATGAACCAAGTCAAAATTGAACAACCTAGTCTCGCCTTCCTCATACCACCCAATAGGAGACCTACACCTTCTACTATAAAGAGACTCAAAAGGATCAATTTGGATGCTACAATGATAACTATTATTATAATCAAACTCAATAAGAGGTAAATGATTAACTGAACTACCTTTAAATTTAATCATACAGGACCATAGTACGTACTCAAAAGTATGTATAGTCCATTTTGCTTTTCCGTTTATTAGACGGTGGAAAGCAGTGCTAAGGTTAGAGATGATAGACACCAGTTCTCCATGCAATTTAACTATCTCTCAAATGAACTACTTAGCATAATATTACCATGAGTAATTAGTCCACCCAGGGAAAAAGTGAGAAGACTTAGTCATTCTATCCAAAATGACCTAAATAGAATCGTACAGACTGCAAAATCGTGGATGACCTATAATAAAATCCATAATAACCATCACTCATTTGTTCATAGGCAACTCTATCTCTTAAGACAAGCCAGTATGCCTTAAAATGTTAACCTTGACGTTTTCATTAACAAAAAATTTAGCCACAAAGTTTTCCACATCCCTCTTCATATTATTACACTAGTAGATTTCATTTAAGTCAAGATACATTTTAGTCAAACTCTGATGAAATGTATATCTATACTCATGAGCCTCAGTCAAAATCCTTTCGCGCAGCCTATCAACACCTAAAACACATAACCTCCCTTGAAACATCAAGATGACATCTCCCCCAATATTTAAAGCTATAGAATTTTGCTGGACCATATCATCCATAATATACATAAGTATGGGATCTAAGGCCTGTTTATCTTTTAATACAACAACAACAGATGATTTAACCACTTCCAAATAGGTTTGTGAGTTAGAATTTGATGGGTGAAAACCTCAAATATTCAAATGGGTTTGATAGGTAAAAACACCAAACTCTAAAAACCCTTCATCATCCTTAAAAGAGGGATGCAGGTGAATATATGGTAACCCATAACATCCTTGAAAGAGGGTTATAGAGTGACAAGGTAATGGTGGACAATTAAGTCAATAGTTTACTACCTTTGGCAATCTTAGAAATAAGTGTGATTGGAGTGTAATCCATGTTAGGAGCATCATCCCAAAAATAGGGATGCCTACTAGAGGTTTTATGTGATTATAACCTTTAAACTTGCTAGGTGCTCAAAAGAGCCAATGGGTGAAGTCGTTGTGGTTTTATTGGAAGATTGGCCATAATGAAAATAGACATATCTTATCCTTTACTTAAATAATAAGTTTCATGTTAAACCATCAACAACCCACATATTTTACTTTTAGGTTGACATAATCCCAAGATCTCATCAAATATTGATTTCAAATCAATCGTATTACTTTAGTGTATTGTTGTCAAAACTTATTTCAAACCTACCTCAAATTACATCCCCACATTTTATCTTACATGTTTTTATTAAAACTCCGGGTTCGTTTCTAGTGATCAAAGAACCCATATGACTCAAAATTTATAATTCGCTCCATGTGGATTAAAGCCCAACTCCAGTTGGGTTATCAACAATCACTGCCTCACCGCTTAAGTATGGGAATGAGTTAAGCATTATCAAAATAGCGCCGTTGTAGGGGAGTGAAATGTAGATTTCGCTTGTCCGGTTATATTTTTACTTAGGTGCACCCGTACTGTATTTCATTTAATTTCTTTATTGTTTTGATCTTTGAGTATGTAAACATTATTATTCCAAAATCATCATGATTTACAAGGACTCAATTTATTTTGGGGTCGGAGATCATGAAAGTGCCATTCTCATTCCCCCCACCGGGGAGCATGGGGTATTTTATGTTAAAAGTATACTGATGCAATTGCTCCGCATGACAGGAATATTTTATGGAGAATCTCATAAAGTCACAAATGATCAGCTGAAGGGATTTGTGGAAGTCTGTGCCTCATTCAAAGTTTCATATATATCCCAAGAGTCAATCCGGTTACATCTTTTTTCATTATCTTTCATGGGAAAGGTAGTGTAATGACTAAGATCTTTTCCCACCGAATCTATTTCTTTATGGTAAAGTCTCATGAAGGCTTTCTTATGTCAATAATTTCCACCATCTATGAAGTTGACATTAATGGATTAGATTATTCATTTCAGCCAATATTATGAATAAACATGGTACGATACTTGGGGAAGATTCAAGGAAACACTTTTGAAATGACCCACCCTTGAGGTGCCAGAGAAGATGCTTCTCCAAATCTTCTATAGAGCATTGGACCAACAAAACAAGGATATAGTGGGCAATGAATCTGGTAAATCATTAATCAACTCATCATATGGGAGTGTTTTAGATATCTTAGACCAAGTGGCATTATGGTGAGGTGGACATGGGGGCTCCATCCTCATTCTTTGTGTACTATGATAAGAAAAATAAAGAAAAAAAGACTGATAAAGCTGGACAAAGTGATGTCATGCCTTGAACTCCTATTTGAGAATATGTTAAGTGACCAAATAGAAAGTGTAAGTTTGATAAGTTCAATAGGAGTTGAAACATGTAAAGATACAAAGGAGAGGGTGATTTGTGACAAGTTAAGTGTGATGCCTAGAAGCTTGGAGGGTTTCTATCTTTCCCTACAAGGAAAATATGGGAATCAAGGTCGGAACCAGGAACATTTAAGCCTGGCACATTGTAAAAGGAAAGAGGAAATTGATAGAGATATTTTGGCACGGATTTTGAGTAGAGTTAAAAGGACCGAAGAAATAGTAAATGTGATACGAAGTGAATTTTACATGCTCCACCAAACGGTAACTATAGACACGTAATTTTTCCCCTCCCAAGAGTGTATTCTTACCATTTACCTCATCTTACCATGCACCCTTAATTATGTCATAACCCCCCCCCCCAAGCCGAATAAATAAATCAATAATCATCTTATCCTAATAAACCCTCAACAAATTAACACTCACAAAATTAAATTGGCCTACCTCATTTGATCCTAATAACTTTCTACCCTACCTCCTTACCCAACCGATGTGCACCCCTACCCCTTACCATTAATCATGTTTCTTTTTCTCTTTAGAATAGATATGCAGCTACACTTGCTAGAGAAGGGAGAACACATAAATATATTTCCCAATTCACTCTCAAAATTTATACACACTGCCATGGGCACTACATCACACATATAGGATAAGGCATGCACACTATTACACACACACCATCGCATATAAAAAAATAAACACTCTTATCTACACATACATCATAAAAAAACACGTACCTCACCAAAAAGCACACACACTCCATCAAAATATGCACATATAGTAATGAGAGTGAGAGAAAGAAATGGGTGAATGAAGAGAGTGACAAATGGGGTTTGTCCAGCTTTTCTCATGAATTTCTCACCGAAATCTTCCATTTCCTACCAGAACCAACTATTTTTTGCCTGAATCAGCCGTTGCTCGTTGTATTCATCCATTCCTTTCCCAATTCAGCCATCCTAGACTCCAAAATCTACTTTCCACCATAAAAAAACACCCTTTAAACCTATCCAGTTTTCATTCCCTACAAAATCTATCAAAAAATATATTAAAAATTAAGTGCAGGTTTTTGTGAATTTTAGTTTAGGCTGGTTATTAGTCTTTGGTTTGAGTTGGTTGGTTACTATTCAGGTTGAGTTGAGGTTATTAGCATGGATTCCATATCATTTATTTGATTAATAAAGAATTGAAAGCAACATTAAGGTCTATTTCTCATCTCATTCTTGATTAATTTTAAGTTTTTTGATATTTCATGTGACTAATTCATAATGTGTGCACCTTTTTTTTATCCAATTTGGCTGTGTTTGAATCATGGATAATTGTAGATATTGGTTGATTGGTCACTTGATTTGGATAACTGAATGATTTAAATCTACTTGGGAATAAGTTGGGACGAGAATTGAAAATTGACAAAGGTGAATATTAGTTATCTTAATTCATTGATGATTCTTTAATTCAAAATAAGTATTGATGTTGGTTAAAAGCAATCGTATCATGATGGGGTGAAATTGGTCGGCAAATGGTAGGTCGGGTATGCGATTTTAGGAATTGCAAATTGTTAAATGATTTGAAATATGTTATTAATGGTTTTGTTTACTGCATTTGAATCATTTGTATTCATTTAGTTGGGGAATGCCCGAGGCCTTTTGTATTTATTCACCATGGAATGCCCCAACATAATATGTTGGTGAAAGATAATCGTGATCAAGGCCCAAGGCATCGAATAGATCCTAGCCTAGGATTAGATAGAATAGAATTTACATTTTTGCATTTTTCTATTTTTGGGACTGTATAATTCGGACTGGACATTATCTTTATTTTGAATTTTATTTTATTTTGAGTTTGCTTTTTTATGTGTTTTGTTAGTTTACTCACTTTATAGCATCATACTTGTTGATATACTCCATGAAGCAACTGTGGTCAAACAATGCGATCGAAGGGTGTCTAACACCCTCTCTACGATAACATAACTCCATAACCGGAATCTCTGTTTCCAAACAAGTTTAAAAGGGTCAAATCATTTTGAAAAGGATATCCTAATTGTGACTTGGCATACTATATTTGATAAGTCATACTATATTTATATCAAGTGGCGACTCTGAGTTCAAATGAAAAATAATCCTTTTCAAAATAAATTTTATCTTTTGTCACTTAATAATAAAAACCCTTTTAAAACTTAAAATCTAATATTTTTGGTAAAAAAGGGGGTGTGACAACTATGGAGACTCTGCTGGGGAATTTTTAGAATTCGAGCTTATTTTTTTGAGTTGTATCTGCTTAGTTTAACACTATGAGTATATAGACTTTTTGTTCATGCTATTGTTTGTGTTATTTTTTTCATTGTTGGATGCGTATGTTCTATGTTTTTACAGTTTTCTCTTATGTGTTACAAATTTATATCTGCCATCATATGCATTACCTCAAGTTAATTTTTTCTGCAACAAGTCCTAGACTGCACGTTGTGTACACGAACTCTAGTTGAGTCACCCTTATTTTAGAAGGGGGAGCCATTGGATGTATGGAGTAGGTGGAAAGCAATCACAACCACTATTGACCATATGTGCCCCCAAGTAGCCTTGTTAGTGGGCCTTAGGCTAGGTCAGCCTTTAGTTCCTGCTTATCTGGATAATAATGAGACCTAGCGGGACCCACATGGTCCTTTGTAAGAGAAGCACCCCCTAAAGCATCCCTATGTGCTAATTGTTGTATCTTAGAGGGTAATAGGGTCATTTGACACATGGATCTTGGGAAAAGCATGTGTTTAGGCAAGAACAATTTGAAAAAAGAAAAAAAAGAAAAGAAAGAATGGTGAATCGAAAAAGAGTTTCATAGTTTTTAGAGTTCTTTATGGCTTTTGTTTTCCACAATTCAAAAATATTTTATATCTTTTACACTCATTTGTAAAAAATAAACACATCAAAAAGATTTTCCTTTTGTTTCTTTAGTAAGCATTCATAAATCGAAAATTTCAAAAAATATCTTTCCTAATAGGAGCTTTTTATAAAAAAAAATTCAAAAAAATGATAGAAGTTTTCTATATTTCATATAACGAAATACCAAAAAGATTTTTCTTTCATAGTAATAGGTGTCATTGTTATGTGAGGTGTTGAATTGAAAACTTAAAAATGATTTTATTGACGTTTTTCATTGTCTGTCTTTGTAGTGTCCCTCAAGTTTTTGTTCATCAGTATCTTTAATTGTCTAATCTGGACGAACTACGCACACCTGATTCTCCTCTCTTGGGATTGAGATACATAGGCAGCCCTTCTAGGTTTCTATGATCTTATTTAAAACACCCAGAAACATTTTCTTCGCTCTTAATTTAGAGTAGGTGTCATATATATCTCTAAATGAAAACTACAAAAATATTTTCCTTTAATAGGTTCAAGTTTCATTTTCGTATGAAATTCAAAATTGAAAACCCAAAAAGATTTTCTTTTGAAATCATAGGTTTAATTTTGTATAGGATTTTAAAGCTAAAAAAATTCAAAAAAAAATTCGTCAATTCTTTTGACGATTCATTATTTTCTTTTCTTCCCAAAGTTTCCAATAGAAAGAGAGAGAAAATATTTGATTGGCCATTTTTGCATCACTTCACAAACTACGCACACCTAATTCTCCTCTTTCGAGACTGAAATATGTAGGCACCCTTCTTGGGTTTGGTGATGTTTTCCAAAGAAGAATAAAATAAAAAGGTTTTGAGAAATTGTTGAGCTCTAATACATTCGTTATCTCTTGTTTAGCTAGTTTAAGATGGTTGGTTTGTGTCAATGTGGCATTGTAGTTGTTCCCCTACATCACACCAAATCCAAAGAAGGATTAATTATGTCCAATAAGGATATAGAGAGTGACATCATGGATTAATCAAAGAGTGAGGAAAATGAGAGTTTAAAGTAAGAGATTAAGAGACTAAGGCAACAAATGACAGAAATGCACCGAGCTTGGATCAATGAGTTTCCTTCCCATCAATTTCTCACTATTGATCCTACAAATACATTTAGTTTTTCACAAAAATTGCAAAGTCGGTTTCCTACATTTGTTGATGAATCACAACATGTCTCAAAATTTATTCCTCCACCCATCTTTCTTTAGCTCCTCAGCATAACCCTGCTATATTCGCAAAACCCCATGTCATAAGTGATTTTGGTGCTGAATCCTCAATTAAGGCTTCCACATTTACTAGCCGCCCAATGGTTTTGCTTCTCCATGCTACTAGTGGACCCATGTTCATAACTCTTGGTGATCATTATTATACTTTTGAGCCTACTTTTAAGTTAACTGGGCCACCAAAATTTCCTAACAAGAAGCTTATTATTACAGAAGAGCCAAAGAAAATGGTCGGAAAATAAAGAGTGCAGAAAATACTATGAAAAGTTCCTTAGAACTTTCGAGTAAAGAAGATGTTTCTTATAAAGATGAGGGAATGTCTTCATATGTTAACCTTTCTCCAAAATATGAAATATTGATATTTGAGGAACATGATGGATATGAGGATTCTGTGAAACATTTGGAATGATATCACAATCAATTAAGAGAAACTGGAGGGAAGAAGAATGAGGAAGATGTAGCTGTTGTTGTAGCTGAACAACAAGCACGTCCAAGAAGGCCACAACATCATTAACCTCAGTCTCAAGCGCAAGGTCATACCAGATCTCTCTATAATCACTCCAAAAATCCATTATACTTTATTTCCCCACCACCATATCAAGTATATTATGCACAACCGTATGTTTAACTCCCTTCTTACTCATAATGAAGTGCTTCAACTTCATAGAGTCATCAACTAACTTCACATACATATCAAAGCCCCTTTAGGCCTGATGTTCAATCCATGTCAAACAATTAAAAAAGGAAGAAGCTTAGGGATAGTTTCACACTAATTAGAGAATCATATGCCATTTTATTTCAGAGATTGGTACATTGGGGTACGAATACTCCTCTCCTTTGGCATACTCCTAATTCTTGTTCAAGAAATTTTGATCCTAATGTATGATGTGCGTATCATTCTAATGTTCAGGGTTATAGTATTGGTGATTATCAGGATTTGAAAAGAGAAATTGAAAAGATGATTCATGATAAATAAATTATGGTGTGAAACATTGATATTAAAGGATGATTTAGTCATGCTGATATGCAAACCAGTGGCTAACATTTCAAGCTCAACAATTGTAATGTCACTTTTTTCCTTACTTAGAAGGATTGTTCGTAGTTTGTTTTATTTTCTTTAAAGTTTTCTGAATTACTTCTATGTTGTAGTTCGGTATCTATCCTGTTTTGTTTCTCTGTCATCTTTGTTTAACCTTTTCTATCTTTCCTTTCTATGAAATGTGGGGTCCCTTAATTTTTTGTCTTATTTTAAGTTGTTTGTTTGTTTTCTTTACACAATAAATTTTATGTTTGATTCTAGTGTTATGACATATTTGTGGAATTTTTAGCCAGATCTAAAATTTCAGTTTTAATCATGAAACATTAAATGATAAGGGCTAAAGTTAGAAAAAAGACCATATGAGAAAATAGATTAAGTATTGAGGCATTTGGGAATCAAGTTGAAACCTTCTTTAAAAATCAAGGCAATTACTTGTTGAATCATAAGAATAACTTGGTCATCAATTGAAAGGAATATCTTTATTATGTTAAATAGTGAATGTGTGATCCTACGTCAAAAGAAACGGAAAGAAAATCAGCTCCATGAAGTCATGAGTCCTTCAACATGAGGAATGTAAAACAAAAGTCGAGTGGTATGTTGAACAAAGTAAGTGTAGTGACGCACAAATTCAGTTAAAGTTAGTGTTGTAAAAATGTCACGAATGATCTCCACCTTTCCCTTTCACATTTTAATATATGTACTTGCATTTTTAAGGATTGATATGTTGGAGGTATTTCATTCTATTATCCAAACATTGTGTCATCTTTTGTGAACCCTATTTGAGCTTTAGTTCTATTATATTTCATACCCTTTTTTTGGAATCAAGATAACAGTTAGCAAAGTTAAAAAGAAAAGTATTGAGCAAAAGAATAGAGTCAGAAAAAATGTCAAAAAGAAAGAAAAAGAAGAGTGTCAAGAAAAATAAATCTAGAAAAATATTTCAATGAGAAAAAAAGAGTCAGAATAAAAAGAGAAGAAATCAGAATTAAGCTAAAGAGAAAGCTATCGAAACTACACATGACCTGATTCTCCTCTCTCGAGGGTGAGATACATAGGTTGCCCTACTCTGGGCTCGGTCTAACCAATTAATCAATTTATAATTACCTAGACAAAAGAAACTGGGGCATGAGTTAATCTTCATTATTTTTGTGGATTCTAAAAGTTGTAAGTCCCACCCCACTTCAAGTGTCATTTGGTCCTCATGACATCCTTTCTTTCTAACCTTATCTAAAATACAAGTTACAACCAAAGAAGACCTTCATATCAATCTTTGAAAATGATAAGACTAATATGCAATAGATATGATAATGCATTTGGTTACAACTTGTTTTACTCAATATAAGGAAAAAGGAGAGAATAAAAATCAGAGAGTCTTATCGTTGAAAACTCTCACAGGCAATGTAAGGTAATAGTAAGTTAAGTAAGATAAAAATGAGAGAGCCTTATTGGTGAAAACCTTTACGGGTACCATAAGACTATTGTGATTTGAGAGATCTAAAAATGAGAAAGTCTCGTAACATCTTATGGGGGGGGGGAATCTAATGAACATCGCAAAACTATGGCGAGCTAAGAGAAATGAAAATAAGAGAGGATTACTAGTAAAAAATCTCACAGGCACCATAAGAAGATTCTTAGTTGAGAGAAATGAAACTAAGAGTCTTATTGATGAAACAGACACCGTAAGGCAATGCTAAGCTAAGAGAAAGAAAATGAGAGAGGCTTGTTGGAAAAAACTCTTCAAGACATCACTAGCCGAATGAGGTTTCTAAATGCGATTCGCCCAAGAAAGTAACTAAATTTCAAGGCCATTAACTCAACAACAACTGGTTGAAGTTTCGATTAAAATAAGAAGCAACTTAATTCAAAATGCATCACATAATCATTAGAATTGATTGCCATTTTTAGATAAATCTTTTTTTATTTATTTTTAAAAAGGGACAAATAGTGTCATTTTTTTTCTCTTTATTTTGATTTTTGTCCTTTTGATTCTTTCATTCGAACAAAAATTATTTTTCTCATGTCTTTGAGTCGAGTCCATGTCAAAAAAAGTTAGAAAAAGATTTCAAAACAGGATGCCAACTTCTTTAATTGCACAAAGCAAGACAAAATGCCGACGCCTGAAAGAAATGAGATAGCATGCAAGAATACTACATGCAGAAGGTTGTTGTTTATAGATATATTTGGGGGATTTGTTAAAATACCAAGGTTTAAAAAGAATTTTCTCAGAAACCTAACAAAGTAGATATACTATGTTTGTTTTAGAGTCACTTTTAATATTCTGAGTTTGGATCAATGGTACAGCAAGGCAAAGACAAATGATAATGATTGGAAGCAATATTTAAATATGATGAGTGCAAGAGAAATTGCCTTAAAAGTCAAAGCCACTAGCCAACAAACCTATTTAATATTCATAAGTTTTTTTGTTTTAAATAGGAGCAGTTACTACCTTCAAATCAAAGTTTTCAAAGCAAAAATGTCCAGAGGTGCAATTCCTCGATTCTAAGAGAAGTGTTGTTATTTAGATTAGGTAATTGAAATTTTGGTAAAACTCATCATCTTATACCCCTAAGAGACACATTCTCTAATTTGGGCATTTCATGTCTCATAGATAGGAGGTACACTTCCTAATTAGAACTGTTAATTCTAAAAGATGCACTTTTAGCAAGAACTCTTTACTTTCATTCTTAAGAGATATACTTCTTGGTCTCAGTCATTCAATTTTACCCTCAAAAGGGGCATTTATTGATCAGGATCTTGATTCATCTTTTCATTATGCACTGTTGCAAGTAGTTGTAATTGGATTTGACACCCGCAAAAGCATTTTATAAAAATTAGGGCAAAAATAAAAAGTAATTCAGTAAGACACTATAAAATCCTAAGCTTAACTCAGTCCTTTAGAGCATGAAAAAAGGTCCCTGACATAGAAAGTTAAGCTTAGTGTTTACACTTAGAATTATTTTAGCCTTCATAAGTGGCGATCTTAATTTTATAACCCGTACGACCTTAAAAATTCAATCCTTGGATTAAATCATAATTAGGTGTGTCAATAGGTCACTTCGGGTGGGTTTTGAATTTTTTGAACCTCATTTGAATCATTTTTGGATGACCAAAATAGTGGGCCAATGCGATCTTGATACGTCACATCGCCCATTGCATTGATGGATATTTTGCCCCAACTTTTAGTGCAATTTCCAATGAGCCACCGTGATATTGATGCATCATGTTGTCTATCGCGTCGGCCATCGATGTGGCGTATTGCTCAACGTGTCCTTGGGCATGTTTTTATTCATTAAAAATCCACGCCCATGGGGATATTTGGGTTATTTTGCCATCCTTAATCAGCCCTAAAACCATGAGATTGACCTACTCTAAAGGTAAAATCCCTCATTCTTTGTCATATTTACTCAAAAACAAACCCTAGGGCATTCAAATTTCAAGACCAATCTTCACGAATACCCCATCAATCTTCACAAATTTTGTTACCAGGGTATTTTAGGTGTTCATTCATAGGTTCTTTTCACCCATGAAGTCCAAGAATCCTTTTTAAAACTACAAGTTTATGATTTCAGGATTTACATTTTGGAATTTAATTGTGTTCACGTGTGAATTGATGTTTGGGGTTTAATTCTATGATCTATTACAATATTCATGAGAGCTAGATAATTGTGGTTTTATTTGTGTGATCTTCACATTGAACTCTTAAACGATAATTTGAATGTAGTAGCCATGATATTATTGCATGTTTATTGATATATGAAATAACCATGATCCCCAAGTGTCTATTAAAATGATTATGTAAATTAACTAGTGAAAGCATGACATGTTATTATGTGATTCTATTCATTCACAAGCTCATGTATATCAACTGTTTGACAAAATGTCTAAAGAAATGCATTGATAGTAAGCAAGTATTATCATGCTTTTAAGGTTATGCTATATTTTAATTTTTATACAATTGATTCCTGAGGGTATTCAATAGCTAAAAATCTAGATGTTGACCAAGAGCTACTGTAGTTACAGAATAATCTCATAAATATCACGATCAATAGTATTCAGTCAGTATAGAACTCATTGTATTAAGTCAAATATCAAAACTCAGTGAACTCAGTCCAGTTCAGTAAGTTAACACGATTAATAACAGTTCCATCCAGCCTAGTACAGTTTAGAAATCAATTTTGTGTCTATGCATTTTGGAGTAGAATTCAAAACTGAGTAAACCTAAGGATGGAGACACACCTTCCAATAGATGGTGTGATCCTTAAAAGTAGTCCTTGCATTCCAGAACTACGTAGCCATCATAGGTTAAGACATCAACCTATCATTTGAGGGTTGATGAGGTATCTTACCTTCCCGTTGATGGACCACTATTCTTATTCAGATTGCCTGCTAGATGAGGGTGACTCAACAACTTGTCTTTACCCATGGAATGGTATTGACACCATTCAGAGCTGGGGTTACAGGTTATACCCCAATCAGTTTATAGAAAGGCATGTTAGTTAAATGATTACCTCCTATAATTTCAATTTCAGTCTTAGTATAGAACTCAGTTCAGTTCTATAGAAGTTGGACTATCAGACACAGTCACCCAGCTCTGTATAAAACTCAGTATAGTTCTATAGAATCAGTACTGTAATAAATAGTCACTCAGCTAGCAGTAATAGATTATCAATAAACTCAGTTATCAGCCATTTAGTTGTCAAAACTCAGTACCCAGTGTTAATATAATCTCAATTATAGTATACATAGTTATGTACAAAGTATTGAAAAATCAGTATTTTCAACAGTTTCATATATACGTGTACTCTCTTTTAGTTATATTCATGTTACTGAACCAGTTATTGTTCATGTATATGAACCTATGCATTCATCCTTACCTTACTTAGAATACTAGTAGATTCAAAGTACTAACTCACACCTTTATTTTATGCTAGGATGACTTATATCATAGGTTCAGACGCACGGGCTCCTGATCGTACTTAGCAGCTTAGCTTATTAGCAGCAGACTTAGTGGTGTGTCCTTATAGTTCAAGGACAAAGTTGTTGTTCTAGTATTTGAGTATATTTTTAGTAGTCGGAGTTAGTTGGGGGCTTGTCCCATTAACTCAACTTTCAGAAAGTTAAGTTAGAGGTTTTTCAAACTAGACTATTAAGAAAGTATGTAGTGTTGCAGATGTCATTTTCAAATATTGTTACTATTATCAGTATTCATATTTTTATCCTTATGGCATTTCTGCGTAACTTTTGCCTTATTTCAGTATTATTATTAAGTGCTTACAGTAGGTGCCAGTCATGGGTTAGCTTGTAGTCCTTCGCGGTCGTAATCATTGTGTTGCTTCTGAGGTGAAAACTTGATGTGTTACAAACTTGGTATTAGAGCCGAAGGTTAAATAAAGTCCTAAGGAGTCTAAAAGACGTGTCTAGTAGAGTCTTAGGCATAGCTGTGTAGCGTACCATACTTATGAATAAGAGGCTACGAGGTGTTTTAGGAAAAGTTTCCCTTCTTTAAATATTCATACCGTGTGAGTGAGCATGAGATCAAGTTAAACTCTCTGTCTAATTCAAGTTTCCCTTCTATTTACAAAATATGCCTTTAAAAAGGACTAACTTAAGAAGAATGGGAAATTTACCAGCACCTTCGCCCATCCAGCTAGATCCCCTAGATGAGCATATTTCCCATGAAGAATTCAGAGCAGCTTTCACCATTTTAGCCCATTCTATGGAAGCCCAGAATAAACGTCTAGCTATCATTCAGGCTAACTCAGTGTCCAATATTTCTACAGCTAGAATTTGAGACTTCACTTGAATGAATCCCCCATCATTTATAGGGTCTAAGTTAGATGACGACCCACACAAATTCCTTGATATGGTCAAGAAAGTCACAGTTATTATAGGGTGACTGCTAGTAAGAGTATTGAGTTAGCTACATATCAGTTGTAGGATATGGCTCAATCATTGTTCAAGTAGTGGAAGGCAGAGAGGGCCACTGATGCAGGGCCCATAGAATGGGTGGTATTTTCTACTGCTTTTCTAGATATGTTCTTTCCATTAGAGTGAAGGAAATCGAAGGTTTTGGAGTTTATTAATATAAAACAGGGAAACATGACAGTGAAGAAGTATTCTCTCAAGTTTACTCAGTTAGCCAGATACGCCCGTTATGTTGTAGTAGATAGTAGATCTAAGATGTGTAAGTTTATGTCAGTGTGTCTAACAATGTGGTCTAGGAGTATAGGATTACCATACTGATTAAGGAGATAGATATATCCAGTCTTATGGTTCATGCTCAGTAGATAGAGGAGGAAAAAAAAGAGAAGGAAAGGTAGAACAAGACGGCTGGAATAAGTAGCTTCAACTTTGCTCAGCCTATGTTAGAGGATTGAAATCGTTCCTAGTTTCTCCCAAAGTCTGTAGTTCCAGCCCCGTCCTCAGCTAGTGCTCTAGTGCCAAAATTTAGAGATGGCAATAAAGATAAGGCACCAGGCCCTAAACCTCAGGATAGTATTAACAGTGCTCGAACAAATCCCCTTTGTCAGAAGTATGGAAGAAACCATTAGGGTATCTGTAGAGCTGGAAGCAATGTGTATTTTGAGAGAGGTAAGCCAGGCCATAGAATCAAAGATTGTCCTCAGTCAGGTTCTAAGGGTCAGTATAATAGTCCTTAATCTCAATTCAATCGCCCAAATCAGCAGGGTTCTACTTTCAGTGCAACCACTAGGCAGCGCCCAAAAAGACTCTATGCACTCCAGTCATGACAGGATTAGGAAAGCTCTCTTGATGTGGTCACCGGTATGTTACAAGTTTATCATTCGTATATTTATGCTTTGCTAGATACGACAGCTTTTTTATCCTTTGTAACTCCTCATATAGCTGTTGACTTTGAAGTCAGTCTTAAATTCCTAGTAGAGCCCTTCTCAGTCTCAACCACAGTGGGTAAATTTATCATAGCCCGATGGGTATAAAGAACTATCCAGTTATGGTATCTCAGATAGTCACTTTAATAAACTTAGTAGAATTAGAGATGACTTATTTTTATGTCATTCACATCATAGATTAGTTTCATTTATGCAATGCTTCAGTTGACTTAGAAATTGAATTATCCATTTTTCATTTCTAAATGAACCTGTCCTTGAATAGAGTGGTAGTACTTTAGCACTTAGGGGTCAGCTTGTTTCTTACCTAAAGGATAGAAAAATGATATCTAAGGGATGTGTTTATCATCTTGTTTGATTTAAGAATTATATTTTTGATACTCCCAATCTTTACTCAATTCCAGTAGCATGTTAATTTCCTCATGTGTTTCCTGAAGATCTTCTCAGGATTCCTCCTGAATGGGAAATTAACTTCAGAATAGACCTTCTTCTTTATACTAGACCTATTTTTATCCTGCCATACAGAATATCTCATGCAGAACACAAGGAATTAAAAGAACAATTAAAGGATCTCTTAGATAAGGGATTCATCAGACCCAGCGTATCCTCTTGGGGTGCACCAGTTCTATTCGTGTGTAAGAAAGACAGTTCTCTTTGTATGTGTAATGACTACAGTCAGTTGAAGAAAGTCACAGTCAAGAATAAGTATCCACTTTCCAGAATCGATTACTTGTTTAACCAATATTAGGGTGCTAGTTACTTTTCTAAGATAGACCTTAGATCAGGCTATCATCAGCTTAGAGTTAGAGAACGTGACATTCTGAAAAATAGCTGTTAGAACTCAATATGGTCACTTTAAATTCCTAGTCATGGAATTTGTTCTTACCAATGCTCCAGCGATCTTCATGGACTTAATGAATTGCCTGTTCAAGCAGTACTTGCACATGTTCTTCATAGTCTTCATCTATGATATTCTTGTCTACTCCCGTAGTGATGTGATCATGCAGACCATCTCAGAAAAGTATTACAAACTCTAAGATCCCATCAATTGTTCACCAAATTCAGTAAGTGAAAATTTTGGCTAAGGTTAATAGCTTTCCTTGGCCATATAGTTTCTGGTGATGGCATTAGAGTTGATCCTCAAAAAACTGGAGCAGTAAGAAACTGATCCAGGCCTATCTCTTCATCAAATATTAGGAGTTTCTTGGGTGTGGCTAGCTATTACCGATTGATTATTAAAGGATTTTCATCCATTACATCCCCCATGTCTAGATTGACTTAGAAGAAAGTCAAATTCTAGTGGTCAAATTCTTGTGAGAAGAATTTTTAGGAGTTAAAGACTCGACTCACTACAGCCCTGGTTTTGACTTTACTAAATTGTTCAGATGGGTTTGAGGTATATTGTGATGCTTCCCGAGTTAGTTTGGGGTGTGCTATGATGCCGACGGATAAGGTCATAGCCTATGCCTCTAGACAGCTTAAGCCCCATAAAAAGAATTAGCCTACTTATGATCTTGAGTTAGTAGTTGTAGTGTTTGACTTAAAGATTTGGAGGTACTATTTGTATAGTTTCCATTTTAATGTGTTCATAGTCCATAAAATCCTTTAGTATGTATTTTCTCAGAAAGAGCTAAATCTGAATTAGAGAAGGTTATTATAGTTGTTGAAAGACTATTACATAAGTGTTTTGCATCATCTGGCAAATGTTTTGGATAATGCTCTAAGTAGGATGTGTATGGGTAGTGTTGCCCACGTGGAGGATGGTATAAAAAATTTAGTTTATGAAGTTCATCAACTTGCTCGACTAGGTGTCTGCTTATTGATTCAGCAGAGGGTAGCGTAATGGTGCAAAATCGTTCAAAATCCTCTTTGCTTCCTTGGGTAAAAGAAAAGCAAAATAAAGATCCTTGTTTAGTTAATCTAAAAGAGTTAATCAGTGATCAGGAAGTAAAGGTTTTCTCGTAGTGGGTGATTGTGTGTTGTGTTTCCAGAGAAGTCTATGTGTGGAATGAGATAGTGTATTCTTACAGAAGCACATGGTATGCTGTACTCGATTCACCTAGGGGCCACCAAGATGTACCGACATTTGTGGAAGGTCTATTGGTGAAGTAGTTTGAAGAAAGACATTGTAGAGTATCTGGCTTAGTGCTCTACATGTGAGTAGGTAAAGATTGAGCATCAGAAGCCTAGTGGATCTATGCAGGATATTAGTATTCCCATGTGAAAGTGGGAGAAAGTGAACATGGATTTTGTGACGGGTTTGCCCCATATTCATCTCTAGCATAATTATATTTGGGTCATTGTAGACAGGATGACCAAATCAGCTCACTTCTTACCATTTCATACCTATTATTCAGCTGAGGTTTATACGAAGCTATATGTTGGAGAGTTGGTCAGATTGCACGAAGTTTTGGTGTCCATTGTTTCAGATAGAGGTACGCAGTTCACCTCTAATTTCAGGAAAGCCTTCAAAAATGATCTTGGTACCCAATTTCACCTCTGTACAGCCTTTCATCCTCAGATAGATGGTCAATAATAAAGGACAATTCAGACTTTAGAAGATATGTTAAGAGTATGTGCCATTGACTTTAAAGGTAGTTGGGATGACCACTTGCCTTTGATTTAGTTCACGTATAACAATAGCTATCATTCCAGCATTCAGATACATCCGTTTAAGGTGCTTTATAGGAGGATAAGTTGATCTCCCATTGGTTGGTTTGAAGTAGGTGAGGACATAGTAATAGGGTCAGACTTGGTATTTGATAGCTTAGAAAAAGTATAGTTGATCAGGGAAAGGGTTAAGACAGCTCAGAGCTAATAGAAATAGTATAAAGATGTGTGAAGAAAAGATCTTGAGTTTGAAATTGGTAATGATGTGTATTTGAAAATATCTCCTATGAAGGGAGTGAAGAGATTTTGAAGAAGGGGAAGCTCAGTTCCCGATATGTTGGTGCTTACTGAATTCATAGCCATTTCAGAAAGGTAGCTTACGAGCTTGATGTCACGCCTCAAATCCTATTGGGGCGGACAGGTACCCATAGTTGTAAAGGCCTAAGAGAACATATCCTTAATCTTGTACTTCTCATGCATGTAACTATGACAACCAAAGGTTCTGACAAGTATGATATTATTCATCGTTGAGCATAAATACTTAGGAAAGCATAAAATTATATATACAACACTTTGCCGTTGGGGCCACTATACCTAAAAAATAAGGCACTACCATATCTAATCTTACATTAATCTACAAAGTCTCTAAAAGATACATAGACTTAGTAAGGGTCGGGAATCAACCTATTGCTCACGAATAGTAATTGAATAGCCTGTGCTCATACTAGGGAGGTGTATTAACTGAAGCCCCAGTGCCTGAAGCATGAAATACAGGTCCCTTGTGAGGGACATCAGTACGAAATATGTACTGAAAATATAAGGCTGAGGATAACAACACATGATACAAGAGCTTAATAGAAATCAAATACAAGTATGTAAGTAGTAATAGCAGACCACCTTTATATACTTGTGGGACTATGTAAATTACATTCTCTTCTTTATTTTTACCTTTCTTACTTCATAATCATTGTAAGCCATATAATGCAAATGACCAGCTGATCAGCGGTAAAAAGATAAATTGGGATCAGCCCATACTAGGCTTACGCCCTTGAGCTGTCACCCACATATGAGCATTGGGATTAGCCCATGCTAGGCTTATGCCCCTGAGCTTCCACCCATATCTAAAGGTATTATGATAGGCCCATGCAAGGCTTATGCCCTTAAGCTGCCACTCGTTTTACCGACTTACGTTATGTAGTTTATTTTTCCTTTGATATTGTTACTTTGGAGGTCATAACATTATGGCAGCTTGAAACAATAATCTATTAATAAAAGGCATCTAATGGGCACTTAATGCAACAACAATGAGGTAGGGATCTGTTGGCAAACAAATGAAGTGTTTAGGAGCCAAAACTAACATATGGGTCCTATTTTAGTAAACGGAGAACTCCTAAAATTTTCTAGTGAAAATAGACGTGCAAGTTTAATAATAAGCATGCATTGAGGTGTTTTAACATATTAGAGAGTTGGAACGAGTTCATTTGCTATATAGGATATAATACACTGCTATTACGTATCACTTGTTATATGATAACCTTGGAAGGTTACTTGATGGAACAAACGTCCAATTTTATGCCAAAGAGTGGAAAATAGAGTATGCCTTACATACTTAGTTATATAACTCCAAAACTCACTAAACTTCACTTCCCTCCTTTTAGATGACTTATTTACCATAGAATACATGGTAAACTAATATTAGCAACCAACCAACACATTTGGGCTACTTAATTTCACCAAAACAGTAATCAAGCAGTAAGCCCTTGATCTAACAATCAAGGGTGTTATTTAAACCTTTTCTCCTCCAACTACACCAACATACCATACATGTTCTTATAAGATTCACCAAAACCACCTTTGCTTCATGACATGCTCCAAACAATACGCAAAATAGATTGGCCAGTAACCAAGAACAATAAATAATTTGGTGGTGTGCCTCCATACCTTTCTTCTATATTTCAATTTCAACTAGCCACACCTTTCTCCAATATCAACTTGGCAGTCTATAACAAATACAGTCAAAAAAGTCCACAGAATAGCCCCGAATCCCTTTTATTGTACAATCAATTATTGAACTTATCATCTCTTGAGTTCTCAATAACAACACATCCATAACCTTCTCTTAAATAAATATATACGGAGAAAAAAAATGGAGCAGTCACGTTACCTCAATTTTGCAACTTATTCTTTTAATTTGAAATCCTCAAGAACTTCAACTTTAACTTTCCTTCACACTTTAAACTAAAGAAGAAAAGATATCTCTAAATAATAAAGAAAAAACTGAGCAAGTAGCTTGCTCTATATTCTGCCATGACTTAATAATTAAGCACTTATAGCATGTTTTACTAATCTTCCATGAGATAATTAAGCTAAACCCTAACTGATTGCACTTACTTTGGTCTACAAAGGTTGGGGTTTCTCCAAGAATCCTAAAAGAACATATAGGGCTGCGCCTAGTTTCATTAAAGAAAGTACAGAGATTTTGTAAAGCATAAACTTTTTGTGACTTAAGAATAAGGGGAAACGATCAATATCTTGCCTTATAAAGACCCAAATTTTGGCCTTCCACTTAGCTGATTTTTGACCCCAAATTTGATCAATTTGGTCCAAGTAGGTGATGCATCTTCTTGCTTAATTTCTTAGTTGGGATTAATTATATTTGAGCCTTAGAAGATTTGTGTGTTGAGCCAATTATCAATTTTTTTCCTCTTTTATTCAATTTGGGCCCAAATGAGTACATTAGTATGAGCCCTAATCTGGTCCATAGCCATGTGTCCATTAATTTGGTTCAAATAGCTTAGTAGGTGACTCACATACTAGCTTAATTAAGTCGAGCAAGAAGCTCAGTATTTTATTCCATTTCTAGCTTCTAATCCCTTTAATCTAACCTTCAACTTGTACACACTTTCTCACTCTAAACTTTAAATTCAAATACCAGCATACCATTCAAAGTTAAATAATTGTATCGATGGAAACTTGATTGCATCACATTAAAATGTATGGGCGGCATCTAGAACTCCATCTACACTATAAATACTTGCATAATAAATCTCGTTCATTACCTATGTCACCAGGCTATACCAAGTTCAGTATAAATAGAACAAGTGCATGCAAAATACGAAGTGTTACATCCTCCTTCCCTTAGGAACATTCATCCTCAAATGTTAGCATAACTATCCAACCAAAGCAAGTTTAAGCCTAAGTTTAACATCCCTATTATTACATTGTACTTATGTATTATACTTACTTGTTTTTCTCCAATTCATCATCTTGGTCTTTCTCTTTATTTTTGAACAAATGGGGGTACTTAGATTTCATTGCTTCTTCAACTTTCTGTGTTATCTCTTCTACTTGTTGGTTTCTCCAAAGCACTTTTACAGAAGCTATATATTTAATCCTTAACTTCTTAACTTGTCGATCTAGTATAGAAATAGGTATTTCTTCATAGGTGATATCTTTCGTAACTTGTACATCTGCAGTAGGAATAATATGAGATGGATCTCCCATGCACTTTTGAAGAATTGAGATGTGAAATACTAGATGAACTTTTGAGAGCTCTTGGGGTAGCTCTAATTCATAAGAAACTTGGCCAAACCTTTGAGTAATATTATATGGGCCTATATAACATGGACTTAGTTTTCCTTTCTTACTAAATCTCATAGCCCCCTTTATTGGTGACACCTTCAAGAACACCCAATTACCTATACAAAACTCTAGCCCCTTTCTTCTAACATCTGCATATGACTTGTATCAACTTTGGGATATCTCTAGCCATTTTTTTATCACTTTAACCTTTTCCATAGCTTGATGAACAAGATCTACCCCGAATAAGGAAGTTTCACCCTCTTCAAACCATCCAATTGGTGATCTACACTTTCTACCCTACAAAGCTTCATATGGTGCCATTTTGATACTTAAATGAAAGTTATTGTTGTAGGAGAACTCGATGAGATATAAATGATCACCCCAACTACCTTTAAAGTTTGATACAAAAGTTTGTAGCATTTCTTCAAGTGTTTGAATGGTACGTTCCGCTTGTCCATCCGTTTGAGGATGGGAAGTTGTACTTAAATTAACTTGTGTTCCCAAATTTCTCTGTAAAGTCTTCCAACTATTTATAGTAAATTGAGATCCACTATCTGATATAATAGAGATTGGTACTCCATGTAATCAAACTATCTCTTTGATATACAATTTGGCATACTCTTCAACTATATAAGTGGTCCTAACTGGTAGAAAGTATGCTAATTTGGTAAGCCTATCAACTATCACCCATATGGAATCAAACTTTTGAGATGTACGAGGAAAACCCATATGAAATCCATGTTGATCATGTCCTACTTCCAAATTGGAAGATCTATACATTTCATATAAACCCCTAGGCTTTTGGTGCTCTACTTTAACTCTTTAACTATTTGGACATTCGTCTACAAATTCTACAATGTTTTTCTTCATGTCACTCCAATAATACTGTAGCACCCGACATCTTCTTTGCTAAGTTCTATCTATGGAAAGTCTAAGCATTAGCTTCTAGAATGATCTAAATTATTTTTCATGTGGAATTTCTTAGATTTCAACCTTTCATTACGTAAATGACTGAATTATCTTTCCAATGATTAAGATTTGTTCAAAACGGACCCTCAGTAAAAAAGTTATGAATAATTTAAAGTTCTAGTGATAAACATTGTCATTTTGTGGTCTAGCGCATCGCAAAAAGGGTCAAATTGACAATCGTCAAATTCTAGTGGGGCTCCACGATGGTAGCGCATCAGGGAGGCACCCAATTTCCCACTCATCATATTCCAGTGGACCACCACAATTATGGCACGTCGCGGTGGTACTTGAAATCAAGTTTTTAAGTTTGAATTTCTAGTTTCGTTTAGGAGTCATTAAGGGTAAATTTGACTTTTCTCTAATCTTTAAATCCATTCAAACAAAGGATTTAGGGTATGTTTTGAGGAATTTAACCCTGTTTTTATTAAAATCATCAATAATCCTCTCTAGGGTTTCAAACAAGAACTTTTAGAAACCTAAGATTCAACCGTGGGTTTTCAAAATCGATTAAAGATTAAAAATCCCCAGATCATAGGCTTCAAGAAGCACCCGCTAATTTCATAAATAGAGGTACGTGGTGTTGTCCCAAATTTCATGGGAGTGTTTTCAAAAAGGAATTTACACAATACTTTAAATTTATTCAAGCATACATATGTTTTTATAAATGGGCATTTTCAATTGATAAAATTATATGTTTTGATCTATGATTTTGAAAGAATTATTGAGATATCATGGGGTTGTTTGTTTGAATGTATTTAAATGGTTAAATTGTGAACACGTGACCTAAAATTTCAAACGAATGCGATGTACATGAGTTGTGAATTTTCTAAATTCCCCATGATAATGCTTATACCCCATATTATACTAGTGTTAACCCATTGAGAGCATGAGTTTTGCAACTGATATGACATTACTCATAAATGATTAAAATTCTTGAATAATTGAATGTTGAGAACCATGGTGTATGTGTTTTAATAATGTGAAAGTCATACATATGTGCATGTGGTAAATGGTATGAGAAGTTGGAAAGTTGATGTGATGTTGATGATTTCCAAGTCGGGTATGACGATACCTTATAGAGTATGATATGTGATTGATTAAAATAAGTTTCACGCATTGATTTTACGTGATAGGTGGTTACCCAAATAAAGCACGAGTCAAATGAAGCTACACTAAAAATCGTGTTTGCCGACCTGAGAACTTGGTCCCTTTCTGTGTGATCTTGCGTACCTGACATTATGTCATCCCAAATTGGGACTATGGTTAGGAGCCCTTATTTTTTATCTTTTGCACTACCATACTTGATTGGGTCAAGACAACCTGCTGGGTGATCTTATGTCTCATTCCCTCACTTATACTCTAATCTCTACGGCAATCGAGATTTGACAGTTGGTGACAATGTGAAATTATAGGGCTTACTACCTAGCTCAAATGTGTTGCATTGTTGTTGAAAAATCAATTTACTATGCCCATGTTTTTTCAAAATCATTTTGCAATAATGTGTTGTATAACAGCTCTCATTTAGTTTATATAAAAATATCCACTTTGTTTTGGATTACTCTACGTACCAGTACATTGTATTAACCCCCCTTCCCTTCCATGTTTAGAGGCATAGTCTAGGGGTCTAGAAAATCAGTAGATTCTCTAGATTGTTTTGCAGAGACAAGTGGTGAACCTTCTATATTTCCGAAGGCTTAATGTCTGCCAGTTTATTTATCATGTAATATTTTTGGGTCTACTGTAGTCCTTGTCTAAGTTTTCAGATAGTTGTTTATTTTAGTCATGTAGTAGAGATTTCGCAGACGATTTTCAGATGCTGATAGATGTTGTAGGACATTATTTCCCATTATTGATTTCATTGCACTCAGGACCATGTTTCCGTAGTATTACGAATCTTCCGTATTTCTTTTGTCATATTAATTATATGCATGATTACCAGATAGATCGGGGTGTTTCGAGCCTTCATGGCCCCCCCCCCCCCCGTTTGGGTCATGACAAACCTGGTATTAGAGCATGATTCATGGTCCCAGGGTGTCTGGTAAATCGCGTCTAGTAGAGTATTATTTATGAGTGCGTAGCACGCCACTCTTATAAGCAGAAGGCTACTAGGCATTTAGGAAATGTTTCCTTTCTTTTTGATTTAGTTCGTGCTTCACAGTCTAGTCTGTTCCTAATCAGTGATCTTTTCCCTTACAGAAATAACAGTTATGCCTCCTCGTCACAGTACTAATCAGAGTACTCAGAATGATGAAGTCTGTCCCAGTCATGGGATGAGGACACATAATAGAGCTCCCACTCAAGACCCTGTCCCTACTCCGGGAGACCCTCCAATCCCTATCGGTTTACCTAGGGCTCTACGAACCAATGTTAACCATCCCCTAACTACTCCGAGAGATATTTCAAATGCAAAATTCAAACAATCTATTCACATGCTGATGTAGTTGGTGGCTAATCAGGCCTGGAAATCAGAAGATGTTGAGTGTGCACCTATTACATATGAAGCTACAAGGGTGGGTGACTTCATGAGAATGAACCTGCCTAAGTTTTTTGGCTATAAAGTAGAAGAGAATCCGCAACAGTTCATAGAAAAAATAGAGAATATTTTCAGAGTGATGCATATGGATCAGGTGGAAGGTGTTGAGCTAGCGGCTTGTTATCTAAAGAATGTAGCGAACCAATGGTATGATGAGTAGAAAGAGGCGAAGGGTGACAGTGTTGAGCGCACAGTATGGGACTAATTTATGGAAGCTTTTCTTGACCGATTCTTTCTTTTGGAGATAATGAAACCTAAAATAGAGGAATTCATGAACCTTAAGAAGGGTAAGATGAGTGTTCAGGAGTATAAAGTTTAATCAGCTGGCCCATTATGCTCTTGAGATGACGAGTAGTATGAGGGCCTGAATAAGGAAGTTTGCTTCTGGCCTTTCAGATGATCTAGTGCTTGGGTGATAGGGAGCTATGCTAAACAAGGAGTTAGACTTTGCTAGGATAACAGTTCACATGCAATAAGTAGAGGAAAAAAAAGATTTCTAAATCTAGGGAAAAGGAAAGACAGGCAAAAAGAGCCAGATCTGCCGAGCAGGGTTACAGTCAGTGTCAAAGCAGTAAGTAGGGAAATAAATAGATGAAGAAGAAGAATTGGAGTAATGCACAGTCTGTTGCCAGCGCCGCAGCACCCAGACCACTGACAGACAGATAATCTCAGAGTTTTTAGACTCACCATGGATCCAGATCTCCAGTTACTCAGTCGCAAGGCAGTATGGCCCAACAGCATCGTACTTATCCCCGGTGTGAGACTTTTTAAAAAAATCACCTAGGGAAGTGTTATTTTGAGGGGAGAAATTATTATTCTTGTTGCAAGGCGGGTCACCTTCAGAGAGATTCCCTTTCTGTTAGAAAAACTACAGGGAGGGGGGGCTAAGTCCCAAGATGCCTCCATGGCTCCTCCTCCTTAGGGTGTTCCTTCAGCTGCCGGGAGTGGTCATAACTGGTTATATATTTTGACTAACTGCCAGGAGGCGAAAGCTTTACCAGATGTTACCATCAGTATGTTATGAATCTTTTCCCTTAATGTTTATGTATTGCTTGGTCCTAGGTCTACCTTATCTTATGTGACCCCTTATGTGGCTGTTGTTTTTGGGTTTGACCCAGAAATTATTGTAGAATCCTTCACTGTTTCCATTACTATAGGTGATTCTTTTATTGTTAGAAGTGTGTATAGAAATTGTGTTGTGTCTATTCTTAGCCGGGATACTATGGCAGACCTTATAAAACTTGATATGGTAGACTTTGATGCTATCCTTGGGATGAAATGGCTCCATTTGTGTTATGCTACACTTGATTGCAGAACCCAAAATATTACTATTTCTTTCCCAAATGAGTCACCAATTGAGTGGGCAAGAAATTTTATGGCACCTAGAGGTCACTTTATCTCTTATCTTAGAGCTTGAAAGCTCATCTCTAGAGGTTGTATGTACCATCTAATCTAAGTAAAAGATTTTAGGGTTTAAAGTCTTTCTCTTCAGTCAGTCCCTATAGTGAATGAATTTCCAGAATTCTTTCCCGAAGATCTCCCTGGGATACCACGTGATAGAGAGATAGATTTTGGCATTGATGTATTGCTAGACACTCGTCCTATTTCTATTCCGCCATATATAATGGCTACCTCAAAACTAAAAGAGTTAAAATAACAACTCGTAGACCTCCTAGACAAAGGCCTTATTCGTCCTAGTGTTTCTATTTCCCCATGGGCTACACCCGTACTTTTTGTGCGAAAGAAGGATGGGTCCCCTTGTATGTGCATAGACTACCACCAGTTGAATAAGGTCACTATTAAAAACAAATATCCTCTTCCTGGAATGGATGATCTTTTTGACCAGCTTCAGGGTGCTAAGTGTTTCTAAAATAGACCTTTTTTCTGGCTATCATCAGTTGAAGGTTAGAAAGTCAGATATTTTGAAAATAATTTTCCAAACCAGATATGGTCATTCTGAATTCTTAGTCATGCCCTTCGGATTGACTAATTCCCCCGCAGCTTTCATGGACCTAATGAATAGGGTTTTCTGTCAGTTTCTAGATGTGTTCATCATAGTGTTCGTTGATGATATAATGATTTTTTCCAAAAGTAAGGAAGACCATGCCAACCACCTCTGAATTATCCTTCAGACCCTTAAGGATCATTAGTTATATGCTAATTTCTCTAAATGTGAATTCTAGCTGAATGTTATTGCTTTCTTAGGGCATATTGTATCTAGTGAAGGGATTAGAGTGGATCCCCAAAAGATTGAGGGAGTGAGAAAATGGCCCAGACCCACAACTCCAACCAATATTCAGAGCTTCTTGGGTTTGGCTGGTTATTACAGAAGGTTTGTATAGAGTTCTTCTTCCATAGCTGCTCATCTTACTAAATTAACTCAGAAAAAGGTGAAGTTTGTCTAGTCTGACTTGTGTGAAAATATTTTTGAGAAGTTGAAAGACAAGCTGACTACTGCACCTGTTTTGACTCTTCCCAAGGGTATAAATGGTTTTATGGTATACTGCGATACATTCCGTATGGGACTTGGTTGTGTATTGATGCAACACGGTAAGGTAGTAGCTTATGTATCTAGGTAGTTAAAGGTGCATGAGCGAAATTACCCCACTCATGACTTGGAGTTAGCAGCCGTGGTGTTTGCACTTAGGATCTGGAGGCATTATTTATATGGAGTGCATATTGATATTTATACTGACCACAAAAGTTTGCAGTATGTTTTCTCGCAGAAAGAAATGAACATCAGGCAGAGGTGTTAGATGGAGATTTTGAAAGACAATGATATGAGCCTCCATTACCATCCTGCCAAGGTAAACGTTGTAGCTGATGCTCTCAGCAGGTTGTCTATAGGAAGCTTTTCTCATGTTGAAGAAGGGAAGAGTGAAATGGTAAAAGATATTCACCGTCTTTCAAATCTGGGAGTGCGACTCTTCGATTCTGAAGATGGAGGGGTGATTGTTCATGAGATAGCTAAGTTATCCCTTTGTGCTGAATTTAAAGATAAGCAGGTTGAAGATCCCATCTTGATGCAAATCAAGAAAGATGTCGGTCAACAAAAGGTAATGTCGATTAAAATTGGTGGTGATGGCATTCTATGATATAGGGGTAGGATGTGTGTCCTAAATATTGATGGACTGCGGGAATGAATCCTTGATGAAGCACACACTTTGAGGTATATTATTCACCCAGGATCTACTGAGATGTACCATAATCTAAAAACTTTGTATTGGTGGAATAACATGAAATGTGATGTAATTGATTTTGGTTCCAAGTGTTTGAACTGTCAGCAAGTGAAGTTAGAACATTTGAAGACAGGAGGTAGTTCCCAAGAGGTTACTCTGCCTTTATGGAAGTGGGAGATGATAAATATGGACTTCATTACAGGACTTCTGAAGTCCCGAAACTAGTATGAGTCGATATGGGTAATTATAGATAGGCTGACCAAGTTAGCAAACTTTTTGCCTATTAGGAATAACTATTCAGGAGAGGATTATGCTAAGCTGTTCATCGCAGAAATAGTTCATTTGCATGGGGCACCTATGTCCATTATATCTGACCGAGGTACACAATTTTCTTCTTAGTTTTAGAGATCTTTTCAGAGAGGTTTAGGTACCCAAGTGAACCTAAGTACTACTTTTCACCCCTAAATGGATTGGAAAGCGGAGCGCACCATCCAGATCCTTAAGGATATGTTGAGGGCTTGTGTGATTGATTTTAAAGGTAGTTTGGTGGATTACTTTCCATTGATAGAGTTCGCGTATAATAACAATTTCAACTCCAGTATTAAGATGGCTCCATTTGAGGCATTATATGGAAGAAGATGTATGTCACCAATTGGGTGGTATGAATTGGGTGAGATATAGATGTTTGGGCCTGATCTTGCTCATTAGGCAATGAAAGATATGACGCTTATTAGAGAACAACTTAAGACAGCTCAGAGTCATCAGAAATCCTTTGCTGATGTTAGAAGAAGAGAGTTAGAGTTTGAGGTTGGAGACTGGGTATTTATGAAGGTTTCTCCTATGAAAGAAGTTATGCAATTCAGAAAGAAAGGTAAATTGAGTCCTCGATATATAGGACCATATCAGATTTTGAGGACAATAGGTGGTTTTGTATACGAGTTAGAATTACTTTCTAGTTTGGGATTTGTCCATCAGGGATTTCACATATCCATATTGAAGAAGTGCATTGGAGACCATTCTTTGGTGTTGCCTGTAGAAGAGATCAAGGTGAAAACCTCTTGATCATATGAAGATGAACCTATTACAATCCTAGATAGTTAGGTCTGGAAGTTGAGAAGTAAAGAAATAGTCTCAATGAAGGTGTTGTAGAGAAATCAGAAGGTTAAGGAAGCCATTTGGGAATCAGAAGACGACATGAGAACAAGATACACACACCTTTTTCACCCACTAGATGGCATAGTTGAAGGTACAACCCATACCTAAATCTATCTATGCTTTAGTATGCTTGGAATTGTGCTTGTCTATGTTCCGCATCATCATTTAGGTATGAATGATCCTAAGGGGGGATATTGTAACACCTCGACATCTTCTTAGCGAAGTTCCGTCCATGAAAAGTCTAAGCATTAGTTTTTGTTTTAATGAGAAATGAAATTTTTTGATGCTAGCTTGACAAATTCCAAGATATACACATTTTCTTCCTCCTCTTTTCACTCTTCTAAAATCTAAGATGGCTTGATCAAGATCTGAGTATCAAAACTTAATGTGTTAAAATGCTTTGAATGGGTTCTAACACGCCACCCTCAGGATTTGCTGTCTTCTTTACATCCTCCAAAACTCTAGTATGCAATCCTTAAGAGTGACACTTCCATAAGGGCATGAAAAATTTTAGACTTCTTCAATATTAGCTCCTCAGGTTGGGTTTTTAGAATTCTTTCAGCCTAACACAACCTAGAAATATGTTTTTGGGTAGTACACGTAGCAAATTTTGCTTCAAACACCTCTTGTTAGTGGTGAATACCTAAGACAAACATCTTAAACTTTTAAATAACCTCTTGTCTTACTTTTTCAAAGAGTGCCAACGTGTCAAGAATTCTCTCTTCTCAGGATGTGTAGGTCAAAAAATTAACCAAAGAAAATAAAATAAAAACCCGATAACTCCAATATCTTCAGTCAAGAACTTCGAATATATATTCCCCAGCAATGGTGCCAAAATTTGGTAATGCCCAAACTATACCTTATTAAGAGGATAAAGTTGTCGTTGTCATAGTAACCAAAGTAGGTTGGGGTCTATCCCATAAGGAATAAGCCAAAAATTACTCTCAAACCATTTGAAAACACAAATCAATGTGAGAAAGTAAAAGAGGGAATTTTTCAAAACAGAAAAAAGGAGAAGAATTGGTTGCTCTTGGTTATAAACAATCCAAGATGAACACTAGGTGTGTGTTCCGCCGGGCTTTTCAACTCAGTAAACTTACTGTGCACTGTCAATCTATTCTAACACTTTTCATGCAAGATTTTATGAGTTATGTACCATCAATTGCCTTTTGGACTAGTTGATTGATTTCACCATTTGACTTTTGAGTTTCAGGATGTCTCCTTACAATCTCATATACTAGATCCTAGTTAACTATTACATTTTATGTCTCTAGTTATTAGATAATAGTAAACCATATTATGTAGATAATACCTACTAGTGTGATCAAAAGTTAATCTTCAAATTATTGTTATGATCTTCTTTTACTAGTCATTACTCCTCTTTTGAGTAAGTAGCAATAATATAGGTAAGATCTTATTGTTGGCCACAACTAAGAAATAAATAAGAATGAAGAAAACCAATACATCTAAGAATCTTTATCTCGAATGACATAGATCTTCCTCTACATTAATTAACCAGGGTTCCAACAACTCTAGCTAAGGGATTAGCCGCTCATAGTTATGGGATATATCATGGAATCCATAGAAAAAATCACAAAATCAATGTCATATATATTAAAGAGTAAACCCCGAAGTCTTAAATGGAATAAAAAACCAAGAATAACAGGATGTTTTTGAACTAGTACCCAAAGGGCCTCCTTCTAAATCATTCAATATGTTAATGTATGAATGAATAAGCTAAACAAAGCCTAAAGGGTTTTTATAGATTGTAAGAAAATGTAGAAATCAAATCCTAATTTATATAGAAATGTTTAATTAACCATACTTAATGACTTAAAAACATCGTAGGAGTATCTTTGGGATACATGGAAACCTAGGAAATGATTTTGGAACTATCCAAAAAGTTGAGGTCGGCGGCTACGTACCTATGTCCATGTGCAGCATGGCCTTGGGCGCATGTACCATATGCTGCCTATGTCTGGGCACATATAGACACCTACAAGTGCAAGAAAAAACTCTTGAAGCTTCTAATCTTGGGATATTGGAATTTATTAACTTAAATTACCCAAATTTAGTCTACATGTATACATAGGTAAGTTCCATAGTCCCCACCATCAGATAGATAATTGAATTAGCATTTCAACAAAACTAATTTGCCTTATTCTTTTATTGAGGTAAAAAGTTATGTCCAAATAACTGAAGCACTGTTAACTCTCCGAGTCTTTAATTCTAGTTCTTAACTTAGTCACAAATAGACCAGAAGTGTTGTATGTTGTCTAAATGTAGACATAGGTAAGTGTCAGGCCATCCAAGTTTAAACAAAGCTTCAGAACTTTAAATTTCAGCACAGGCAGTAGATATGGTATGGTGTAACTCTTGGCCCTTTAACGAGGAATGAAATTTTTTTATGCGGGCTTGACAAATTCTAAGATATAGACATTTTCTTTATCCACTTTTCTGTCTTCTCAACTATAGAATGGATTGAACAAGATATGAATAGCATAACGTAATATGTTGAAATTCTTTGAATGTGTTCCAACACGGCACCTTTGGGATTTGCAGTCTTCTTTACATCCTCACAGATCTCTACTATGCTCTCCTTAAGAGTGACTATCCATTAGAGCTTGAGAAATTTTAGACTCATCAAATTTTTTCTCCTCATGTTGGATTATTAGAATTCTTTAAGCCTAACATAACATATAAATAGGTTTGTTGGCATTAACCATAGCAGCTTTTGCATCAAACTTCACTTGTAAGTGATGATTTCCTAAGACACATCTATAAACCTTTTAAATAAGCTCGTTTCTTCCTTTTTCCAGGAGTGCCAACATGTCAAGCATGCTCTCATCTCAACTTTAGTTAAGAACATCGAAGCCATCTTCCCCAGCAACGACGCTAAAATTTGGTAACTCCCAAACATTCCCTTTTTTGAAAGATAAAGTTGTCGTTGTCATAGTAACCTAACTAGGTTAGGTTCTATCCCATAAGGAACAAGCCTAAAATTCTTCTCAAATTAGTTAAAATCATGAAGCATTGCAGGAAAGTAAAATAGGGGACTTGTCAAAATAGAAAAATAGGAAGTATTGGTTTATCTTGGTTGTAAGAAATCCAAGACGAACACTAGGTTTGTGTTCCCCCTCGCTTCTCAAATTAGTACACTTATTGTGCACTATCGATCAATAGGATGTTTGTGAACTTGGCCCCAAAGGGCCTCCTTCTGAATAATTCAATATGTGAATGTATGTATGAATGAATAAACTAAATAAAGCCTAAATGGTATTTATAGATTATAATAAAAAGTAGATATCAAATCCTAATTAATATAAAAATACTTAATTAACCATACATAATGTAACACCCCAATTTTTCTGAACTGGAATGCTACACGGTGCTTATGACCCCGAAGGATCACAAGCTAAACCATGACTGATATCTGCACCTGTGTAATACAATATCTAATGTAATAATACAGAAAATATGAACCTGTAGGCCAGAAGGTTCAACTGAATAAAGAATCTATAAAATAGTAACATCTATATGGGTGAAAAATACCCAAAACAACTGAAAATTGAATCTGAAAGCTAAATCTGAGTGTAAATCCGAAAGCCTCCAAGTACTTTCTGAAATAAGGAGGTGAAGGAACATGTCTCCAACTAACTTTGTAAAACTAAATTGAAGAAATAAATGAATAAATTAAATAATATCATCCTCGAACGAAGAGGACTCACTGCAACTCTATATGCTGAATGCGACTGCTACTGCTGGTCTAAGACTAGTGCCTCTGAACCTATGGTGTAACATGAAAAGAAAGCACCATAGCGGAAATGCGTCAGTACAACTGGAGTACTGAGTATACCAGTAACGTAGGCTAATGCAAGGGTTTACGTGCATGAATAATACTACTGACTGACTGATATAAACGTAAAAGTACAAGCATACATACATAGTAACTAAGATCCTGAGTACGTGATTGCTAAATCTGTATGCTAATACATGGCTTAAACCGTAGTTCTGATAACATGGATGACTGTAGCTGACAGCTCTAAATCTTGTTGAACTCTCTAAGTTCCGTTCTATAGCTAAATTTGATTGTATCTAATAGTCCTGGTGTATTGATATCTGAAAAACTATCTGAGTTCTTTTACTGAGACTGATACTGAAACTATGGGAGGTAGTTGTTTAACCGACATGCCCCATATGTGCCATTATGGCTAAGATGGGGTCCAATCTCTGCCCTAACTGGAAGGGTGTCAATACTGTACCACTGGTAAGGACAACATGTGAGCAACCCTTATATAACAGTTAAATCTAGTGAGAACGGTGGGAACCCTCATATAATAGGTTAAGCCATCTCATCTACCCTCATATAATAAGCTGCGACATCTCAATCTATGCTGGCTACATAGTTCTGGAATGCAAGGATGACTTCTAAGAATTATTTATAGTCTCATATACAGGTGATTCCCATCATTGGGTTCACTCGGTGCTAACTCCTACTCCCTTCTAAAGAGACTAAACATAATTCAACTGACTATACATAGATAGATTCACTAACTTCCATTGACTGACGAAGTAGTACTACTATCTGAGAGTTAACTGGGATCATAAGATTTCTGAGGTTTCATGAGTCATATGATTGAATAAGTTCTATAGATTATAGCTTGACTGAGATTATCCTAACAACATGACATGGCTCTAGGCACATAGCTATGTTTTTCGGGTACGAATACCCCCACGACTTGATAGAAGAAAAATTACACACATGAGATGACTTGATCATAAGATTGGAGTCCACAATTTTTTATATCGTAAGTAGGGGATAGTATACTTCATGTATTTAACCAAAATCTCCAATATGGTAGGGAAAGCATGGATATAATTCACACACAAAATTCATATTTCCATCATCATACATGTTTCATGTCAACACCATAAGAATACATAAATAGCATGGGCATTCATATTGAAGTGTATCTCTGACATGGACTAGTCATCTAGATATCTTGAAATCATATAAATATGAACTTCTAACATCCTAGGAATTTTATCAAACACCTTACTTGCATTCTATAAGGCATAGGTGGATTTCATACTTGCACTAGTTCAACCCACCCAAAGTCCATGATTTTTAACCAACAATCGCATATATTCCATGAAAAACATCCTTAAATATCATCTTGAAACTTGAACAACAATCATCAATATTTACATGCTTATATCACCACAAAATTTTACAAAATAACATTGAAAAGCATGGTTCTTGAACTCTATGAACGGATTGAATCGTTAGAAGAAGACTACGCATACCTTAAAGCTTGATCTTGAAAGAGATCTATTGTTTCTGAATGTTCCTGAATAAATACTTAGGCTTGCCCTTGATTTTTATTGACAAGGGTTTAACCTTTTTGGGAAAGAATGTGTTTGTTCGTGAGGAAATAATCTTGAGAGAAAACCCTAATCTTGTGGTCAAAAGTGGAAGAGAGGGTTTTTAAGATGTTTTAACTAAATAGAATGGAAGATAATACATTCCTTAAGGGTTATAAGTTGTGGGAAGTGAAGTTAAAAGACCAAAATACCCTTATGAAATAAATTCCCACTTGCTGAAAATCATAGCTGACGATATTTGTGACAAGGCATCAAAAGTGTGGTAAGCAGTCAGAAATGTCGTCACACAGGAGCTGGAACTGATGGTTTCTACCTAAGTGTTATGACCTTCGTTGTAGGGCATAAAAAATATGGTAAGCTACCACGAATGTCGTCGCTTAGGAGCTGGTTTCTGCCTAAGGCTGACGACATTCGTGGTAGGGCATCACAAATGTGGTAAGCTACCATGAATATCGTCACACAGGAGTTGGATTCTGCCTAAGGCTGACGACCTTCGTGGTAGGGCATCACAAATATGGTAAGCTACCACGAATTTTATCACATAGGAGTTGGATTCTGCCTAAGACTGATAACGTTTGTGGTAGGGTGTCACAAATATGGTAAGCTACCACTAATGTCATCACACAGTTTCTAGCCTAGCATGCTGGAGTAAAATAGTAATAAATCTTTTCGCCAATATCGTATTGAGGCGAAATTGGTATCATTGGAAATATAATTAAATTATCTATCTGTTGATAGGTCATAAGCTCAAAAATTCCAAGTATAATGAGAGATATGCTTATTTGAATCTGACTATGGCAATATCTTTCTCAAGAATTCAATCGGTGAGGAATGTTTTGATTCGTTTGATAGCTGGGAGTTATTTGAAGCCTTAATATACATCTAACCTACTCATAAAACTATAAATAACCATGATGTACTATGCATGAGCTTGGTACATGGCTCTAGTATTAGTTTGGATTTTTTTGGGTATTACAATATCTCCCCCTTGGAAACATTTATCCTCGAATGATGACTGCTTGAGAGGGGAGAAAATATAGAATGGCACATACATTGATCATGCTCAACTAGCACATGATTTTAGGATTGAATTGAATTCTAAACTAAATATATTCCAACTGAACATGCATATCTGATGCATGATTGATAAGCTGAACTCATGAATGCATGATAAGCTATGCACTGATACTTGATACTAATTAAACTAGAATTTTGAACATGTAACTGAATAAGCTTAAGAAAAATTGTTACCTTGAGCTAAGTCTAAATTAGCAAAGAAAAAATGAGGTTACTTGGTTTGCATACCTGCTTCTGCTTCCCAAGTAGCTCCCTCCATGGACTGATTCCGCTAGAGAACCTTGACTAGAGGGACTTTTTTGCTCCTCATCCTACATGTTTGATAGTCCAGGATTTTGATGGAATCTTTTCATAAGAGTGGATATTCTGAATGTCCACACTCTGAATAGGGACAACAACTGCTGGGTTACCTTTGCACTTCTTAAGCTAAGAGACATGACTAGATGAACTGAGGCTAGATCTGAAGGCAATTCAATCTCATAGGCTACCTTGCCGAAGTGACTTAGAATCCTGAAGGGACTGACATATCGAGGACTGAGCTTTCCCTTCTGTACGAATATCCTCACTCCCTTCATGGGAGATATCTTGAGATAGACATAGTCATCGACCTCAAATTTGAGATCCTTTCTACGAATATCCGCATAAGACTTCTGTCAGCTCTAAGCAGCCAAAAGTCTTTCTCTGGTCAACTGAACTTTCTCTAAGGCATCGAATACTAAGTTAGGCCCTATGAATGTGGTCTCACTAACTTCGAACCAACTGATCGGAGACCTATATCTCCTACCATTGAGAGCTTCGAATGGACCCATCTAAATTCTGGAGTGACAATTGTTGTATGAAAACTCAATCAAAGGCAAGTAGTCATCCTAGCTTTTCTTGAAATCAATTGCACATGCCCTTAGCATATCTTCTAGAGTCTGAATGGTCCTTTTTGCTTGACCATCTATCTGAGGATGAAACATTATACTGAGATAAACTTGGGTACCAAGACCCTTTTGGAATGCTTTCCAGAAGTGAGAGGTGAATTGGGTACCTCTGTCTGAGATGAAAGATAGTGGAACATCATGTAATCTAACCAACTACCTAATATAGAGTTTGACATAATACTCGGCTGAGTAAGAGGTACGAACTGGAAGGAAATGAGCTGACTTGGTCATTCTGTCTACAATGACCCAAATTGAATCCTACTGATGACATGTTTTAGGTAAACCTGTCACGAAGTCCATGTTCACTTCTTCCCACATCCAAGTAGAAATAGTGAACTCCTGTATGGAACCACTAGGTTTATGATGCTCTATCTTAACCTGCAGACATGTAGAGAACCTAGCCTAAAATCTGCAACATCCCTCTTCATCCCACTCCACCAATAAATCTCCCGCAAGTTGCGGTACATCTTAGTATCCCATGGATGAATAGAGTATCACGCGCCATGCGCTTCTGTAAGAATTCGCTGCCTCAATTAATCTACATCGGGAACACATAGACAACCCTGACAATGAAGAACACCATCTCCCCCTTGGGAGAAAACCTCTACTACCTGACTCTGAACTGACTCTTTTAGCTTGACAAGGCTAGGATCCATGTCTTTCTTCTCTTTCACCTTGGAAACTAGGGATGACTCTAAACTATTCTGAACACAAACATTACCTTTTGAAGAGTCGACTAAGTGAATACCTAGTCTAGCAAGCTGATGAATCTCCTGAGCTGATTTCTTTTTAATATCCTCAACATGGGAAACACTACCCATGGATAGTCTACTGAGTGCGTCGGCCACTACATTGGCCTTGCCCGGATGATAAAGGACACTTATGTCATAATACTTCAAGCGCTCTAACCACCTTCTCTGACGAAGATTGAGATCTTTCTAGGAGAAGACATAATAAAGGCTCTTATGATCTGTGAAGATGTCTGTATGAACACCATATAGATAATGCCTCCAAATCTTTAAGGCAAAGAAAACTGCTGCTAACTCAAGGTCATGAGTAGGATAATTCTTCTCATAGGTCTTTAACTGTCTGGAGGTGTAGTCTATGACTCTACAATGCTGCATGAGAACACAACCTAAACCTACTCTAGATTCATCATAATACACTACGAATCCATCAGAACCGTCGAGAAGTGCTAAAATTGGAGCTGAGGTGAGTCGAGTCTTTAACTCCTAAAAACTCTTCTCGTAAGGTTCTGACCACTAAAACTTGACCTTTTTTAGAGTCAATCTGGACATAGGAGATGCAATAGAAGAAAATACCTCAAAAAACAATTGGTAATAGCCAGCTAAACCTAACAAACTCCTAATATCTGATGGAGAGATAGGGCGATGCGAGTTTCTTACCACTTTGGTTTTCTAAGGATCTAATCTAATGCCATCATCGAAAACAATGTGGCCAAGGAATGCAACTAATATTAGCCAAAATTTGCACTTACTAAACTTGGAAAACAATAGGTGATCCCTGAGATTCTGAAGAACAATTATAAGATGGTCTGAATGATCACGTATGTGTGAGAATAGACTAGAATATTATCTATGAAGACTATGATGAATGTGTCTAAGTACAGCTTGAACACCCGGTCCATCAAGTGCATGAAAACTATAGGGGCATTGGTAAGACCAAAGGACATGACTAGAAATTCAAAGTCACCATACTGAGTATGAAAAACTGTCTTCTTCATATTCTATAACTCTGACTTGATGATAGCCTGTCCTGATGCCTATCTTGGAGGAATAACTGGTACCCTGAAGTTGGTCAAGCAAGTCTTCTATCCTAGCCAGCGGATACCTGTTCTTAATCATGACTTTGTTGAGTTGGCGATATTCAATACACATTCTGAGAGAATCGTCTTTTTTGTGCACGAATAAGACTAGCGCACCCCATGGGGATACACTGGGCCTGATGAGTCCCTCATCTAAGAGATCCTTCAACTGATATTTTAATTCCTTGAGTTCTGCTGGTGCTATTCTTTATGGTGGACTAGAAATAGGCTGAGTATCTGGGAGAAGGTCTATACCAAAATCTATTTCCCTTTCAGGAGGAATGCCTGGAAGTTCTTCAGGAAAGACGTTTGAATATTTATTAACCACTAGGATTCATTCGAGACTGGGAGATTTAGAATTGGAATTCTTAATATGCACGATATGATACACAAATCCCATAGAAATCATTTTTCTTGCTCGAAGATAGGAAACAAGATGGCCCCTAAAAGACAAAGTGCTACCCTTCCACTCTAGGACGGGCTAAGAACTGAAATTGAACTATCCTATTTCTGTAGTCGAGTAGGTCATAGAAGGAATGAATCCAATCCATGTCAAGAATGACATCAAAATTATTCATCTCTAACTCGACTAAATCTGCTGATGTGGATTTCTAAAATATCATTACCGGGCAGTTCCTCTTTATCCGCTGAGTTATGATGATTTTACCCACTGGGTAGAGACTGAAAAGGGCTCTGCTAAAATTTTAGAACTGATTTTAAAATCGCCTGCTATGTATGGAGTGGCAAAATACAAGGATGCACCTGGGTCTAACAAAGCATAAACATGAACATGGAAAATCTATAGCGTACCAATAATGACATCAAGAGAATTTTCCTGATCTTGTTGGGTCTGAAGAGCATAGAGTATATTTAGGCGTTGCCCACTAGTAGCAGTAGAAGTGGCACCCTGCTGGTTTGAGCGATCAGACTGAGCTGTGGAATAATTCTGCTGACCCTGAGGACCTGGCTGAGAATAGTCCCTAACTCTTTGGCTTTGCTTTCCACAAGAAAAACAAATGCCTTGACCCGCTCTACACACACCCTAATGGTGCTTACCAAAGGTCTAACATAGAGGATAAGTGCGGGTACTGCTAACACTACTCTGAGATTTATAGCTTAGTGCCATGTCTCTATTGCTATCGCTAAACTTTGACACTGGGGCAATAGCAGAGGAAGGGGCTGGAACTGCTGACTTAGGACGAAACTATAAACGATTTTCCCCCTCTAATTTAGGCTGAGCAAAACTAAAACTACCTGCTCTTGAACTCTTGCCTGCCTCTCCCTAGTCTTAACCTTCTGCTCCTCTATCTATTGAGCGTGGCTCATGAGCCTGGCTAAAGTCATATAATAGTTCAGCATTGCAGACCTACACTTATTTACCACACTATCATTCACCCCTGACATGAACTTGCTTATCTTAGCCCATTGTCTGCAACCACATGAGGGGCATATCTAGCTAGCTGAGTAAATCTAAGAAAATACTCTCTAACTGTCGTATTTCCCTGCCTGAGACTGATGAACTGAAGAACTTTGGCCTCTCTCAACTCTTTGGGAAAGAATCTATCTAATAAAGCCGTGACAAATTCTTTCGACTCAACACGACCTGCATCCTCTAACTTTTCTGCTAACCACTCCTTGTACCAAGTGTGAGCGATATCCTATAATTGGTATATGTCTAATTCAACAATCTGAGAAGAATTAACTCCCATTATATCAATGACCTTCTAGACTTGGTCAATGAATTCCTGAGGATCCTCATCTTTCTTAGACCCAAAGAAGGACGGAGGGTTCAATCTGGTGAAGTCTCGAATCCTTGATGCTGCTGAATTAGCCACTGGGTTGGCCGAAACAATTGTGGGTCATTCATTCTGGGCAACTACAGACTATCTAAGATCATTAAATGCGTTCTTGAACTCCACATACAAAACATGTTCTCCCAAAGGATCTTTGGGCTGAGGAGCTGGCTGATTTCTTCTCTTTAGAGGCATGTTTCTGAAATAAGAGAAGAGCAGATTAGACTGAGAGACTGACTTGAAATTATTCTTACTAGAATGACATGAATACTAAAGAAAGGGAACTATTCCTAAAACATATCATAGCCTCCTGTACATAAATGTGGTGCACAACACACCCATGCACAAGAGTCTACTAGATGTGGCTTTCAGAATTCCTAGGACTCCATTGAACCTTAGGCTCTGATACCAAGTTCGTAAACCTCAATTTTTCTGAACTGGAATGCTACACGATGCTTATGACCTCGAAGGACCACAACCTAACCCATGACTGATATCTGTACCTGTACACTGCAATATATAATGTAATAATGCGGAAAACATGAACATGTAGGCCATAGGGTTCAACTGAATAAACAATCTATAAAATAGTAACATTCATGTAGGTGAAAGATACCCAAAACAATTGAAAACTAAATCTGAAATCCAAATTTAAGCATAAATCCGAAAGCCTCTAAGTACTGTCTAAAATAAGGAGTTGAAGGAACATGTCTTCAACTAACTCCGTAAAACTGAATTGAAGAAATAAATGAATAAACCAAATAATATCGCACTCTAATGAAGAGGACTCGCTACGAATCTGTATGCTGAATGCGACTGCTACTGCTGGTCTAGGACTCATGCCTCTGAACCTATAGTGTAATATGAAAAGAAAGCACCATAGCGCAAATGTGTCAGTACAATTGGAGTACTGAGTATATGAGTGAGGTAGGCTAATACAAGGGTTTACATGCATGAATGATACTACTGACTAACTTATATGAACGTAAGAGTAAAAATATATATACATAGTAACTAAGATCGTAAGTACGTGATGGCTAAATCTGTACGCTAATACATAGCTAGAATCATAGTTCTGATAACATAGATGACTGCACCTGATAGCTCTAAATCTGGTTGAACCCTCTGAGTTCCGTGCTATAACTGAATTTGACTGTATCTAATAGTCTTAGTATACTAATATCTGAATAACTATTTGAGTTCTTTATAGAGAATGATACTGAAACTGTGGGAGGTAGTTGTTTAACGGACATGCCCCATATGTGCCATTATGACTAAGATGGGGTCCAATCTCTGCCCTGACTGGAACAGTGTCAATACTTCGCCACTAGTAAGGACAACATGTGAGCAACCCTCATATAATAGGTAACTCTAGTGAGAATGGTAGGAACCCTCATATAACAGGTTAAGCCACCTCATTTACCCTCATATAAAAGGCTACGATGTCTCAACCTATGCTGGCTACATTGTTCTAGAATGTAAGGATGACTGCTAAGAATCACACCCTCATATACAGGTGAGTTCCCATCCTTGGGTTTACTCGGTGCTAACTCCTACTCCTATCTGAAGAAACTAAATATGATTCAACTGACTGTACATAGATAGATTAACTGACTTCCATTGACTGATGGAGTAGTACTATTATCTGAGAGTTAACTGGGATCATGATATTTTTGAGGTTTCCTAAGTCACATGACTGACTGAGTTCTTAGATTATATCTTGACTGAGATTATCGTGACAACATGACATGGCTCTAGGTACACAACTATGTTTTTTGGGTATGAATACCTCTAAGACTCGATAGAAGAAAAAAGACACACATGACATGACTTGATCACAAGATTAGAGTCCAAACAATTCGCTATATCATAAGTAGGGGATAGTATACTTCATGTATTTAATCAACACCTCAAACATGGAAGGGAAAGAATGGATATAATTCACACAAAAAAATCATATTTCCATCATCATACATACTTCATGCCATCACCATAAGAATACATTAATAGCATGGTCATTCATATTAAAGTGTATCACTAACATGGACTTGTCATCTAGATATCATGAAATCATATAAATATGAACTTCTAACATCCTAGGCATTTTATCAAACACCTTACATGCATTCTTTAAGGTATAGGTGGATTTCATACTGGCATTAGTTCAACCCACCCAAAGTCCGTGATTTTTGACCAAAAATCACATATATTCCATGAAAAACATCCTTAAATATCATCTTGAAACTTGAAAAACAATCATCAATGTGTACATGCTTATATCACCACAAAAGTTTACCAAATAACATTCCAAAGCATGGTTCTTGAACTCTATGAACTAATTGAATCCATATATGAACGCTGTGAATACCTTAAAGCTTGATCTTGAAAAAGATCTAATGTTTTTGAAGGTTCCTAAAGAAATCCTTAGGCTTGCCCATGATTTTACTTGACTAGGGTTTAACCCGTTTGGGAAAGAATTCTCTTGTTCCTTAGGAGATAATCTTGAGAGAAAACCTAATCTTGTGGTTAAAAGTATAAGAGAGGGTTTTTAAGATATTTTAACTAAAGTGGATGGAAGATAATACGTTCCTTGAGGGTTATAAGTCATGGGAAATGAAGGGAAAAGGAAAAAATACCCTTACGAAATAAATTTCCAGTTGCTGAAAATCATAGCTAATGACATTTGTGACAAGGCATCAAAAGTAGTGTAAGCCATCATAAATGTCATCACAAAGGAGATGGAAATGATGGTTTCAGCCTTAGTCTGATGACCTTCATGGTAGGGCATCACAAATGTGGTAATATACCATAAATTTCATCACATAGGAGCTGGTTTCTTCTTAAGGCTGATGACCTTCATGGTAGGACATCACAAATATGGTAAGCTACCACGAATGTCGTCACACAAGAGTTGGATTTTTCCTAAGGCTGATGATCTTCATGGTAGGGCATCAAAAATATGGTAAACTACTATGAATGTCATCACACAAGAGTTGGATTCTTCCTAAGGCTGACGACCTTTGTGGTAGGGCGTCACAAATATGGTAAGCTACCACAAATGTCGTCATACAATTTCCATCCTGACATGCTGAAGTAAAATTGGAATAACTCTTTGCTACGATATCGGATTTAGGCAAAATTTGTATCGTTCGAAATATAATTAAATTATCTATCTGTTGATAGGTCATGAGCTCAAAAATTCCAAGTATAATGAGAGATATGCTCATTTGAATATGACTATGGCAATATCTTTCTCAAGAATTCAATCGGTGAGGAATGTTTTGCTTCGTCTGATAGATGGGAGTTATTTGAAGCCTTAATATACATATAACCTACTCATAAAACTATAAAATAACCATAATGTACTATGCATAAGCTTGGTACATGGCTCTAATATTGTTTTGGATTTTTTGGGGTATTACACATAATGTCTTAAAAACATAATAGGAGTGTCTTTGGGTTACATGGAAACCCTAGGAAATGATTTTTGAACTATACAAAAAAGTTAAGGTTGGTGGCCACTTACCTATGTCCATATGCAGCCTAGCCTTTGGCATATGTTCCATATAAGGATTAAGTATAGGCGCATGTAGAAACCTACAAGTACTAGAAAAAATTCCTACAGCCTCTGATCTCTAGATTTTGGACTTCTTGAACTTAAATTAGACATATTCAGTCAGCATGTTAACATTGGTAAGTTAAAGAGTCCCAACCACTAGATAGATAATTGAATTATCTTTTCAATAAAACCCATTTTACCTTAATGAGATATTGCGGTGAAACTTATGCACAAATTATTGAAGTGTGTGAACTCTTTGAATTTTCAATTCTGGTACTTACCTTAGTCACATACGAACCATAATTTCTTTATGTCATCTAAATATAGACATAGGTCAATGTCACACCTTTCAAATTTGCAACAATGTTTCTGAACTTCAAATTTCTGCACATTCAGTAGATATAGCATGGTGGAACTCTTGGCCCTTTAATGAGGAATAAATAATTTTGATGTATGCTTGATAAATTACACGATATAGATAGTTTCTTCATCCTCTTTTCCCTCTTTTGAAATCAAGGATGGCTTGATCAATATCTAACTATCAAAACATAATGTGGAGAAATACTTTGAATGGGTTCTAACATGCCCAACTCAGGATTTGTAGCCTTCTTTACATCCTCACAACACTCTAGTATACTGTTATTAAGATTTCTACTATCCATAAGAGCATGAGAAATTTTAGACTCCTCCAATTTTGCATCCTCAAGTTTCCTTTTTAGAATTCTTTCAGCCTAAAGGAACTGATAAATAGGTTGCTAGGCATTGCATATAGCAGCTTTTGCATCAAACTCTACTTGTAAGTGGTGAATATCTAAGACAAACCTATCAACCTTTTGAATAAGCACTTGTCATCCTTTTTCAAAGAGTGCCAACATGTCAAGCATGCTCTCATTTCAAGAAAAGTATGTCAACAAAAGAAACAAATTAAAAGTAAATAAAACCCGATAACTCCAAACACTTTAGTCAAGAACTTCAAATCCATATTCCCTAGCAATGGCACAAATATTTGATAATTCCCAAACTATCCCTTATTAGAAGGATAAAGCTATCATTGTCAAAAATAGTAACCCAACTAGGTTGGGGTCTATCCACCAAGGAATAGGCTAGAAATTCTTCTCAAACTTGTCAAAAACATAAAGCAATACGGTAAAGTAAAAACGAGGATTTTTCAAAAGAGAAAAAGGTAAAACATTGGTTGCTCTTGGTTGTAAACAACCCAAGACGAACACTAGGTTTGTTTTCCCCCTGGATTCTCAACCCAGTATACTTACTATGCACTGTCGAACTATTCTAATGCCTTACATGCAGGATTTGATTAGTTATGTACCATCAACCGTCTGTTGGACTAGTCGATAGATTTCACCCTTTGCCATTTGAGTCTATGGATGTCACCTTACTAACTCATATCGTGGATCCTAGTTAATAATTATATTTTAGGTTTCTAGTTATTAGATGATAGTTAACCATATTACGTAGATAATAGTTATTAGCATGGATTGACAGTTAATCTTCAAATTATTGTTGCGATCTTCTTTTTCTAGTCAGTTCTCCTTTTTTTGAGTAACCAATAACATTCTAGGTGGGATCTTAACATTGGCCACCACTAAGAAATTAATAAAAATGAATAAAACCTAATACATATGAGAATCTTTATCTAGAATGACTAGGCACTTCCTTGACATTATTAATTCATTAGAGTTCCCACAACCCTAGCAAAGGGAATTAACCTCTCATAGTTATGGGATCAATCATCGATCCACAAAAAAGTTTACAAAATCAATCTCATACTAATGAAAGAATAAATTCCAAATTCTTAAGTTGAATAACAAATGAAGAACAACAATATGTTTTTGAACTTGGCCCCAAAGGGCCTATTTGAATCAATAAATATGTGAATGTATAAATGAATAAACTAACAAAGCCTGAAGGGTATTTATAGATTACAAGAAACCCTAGAAATCAATTCCTAATTAAAATATAAAAAATAAATTAACCATATATTATAGGACTTAAAAACATTATGTGAGTGTATTACGGATAAATGGAAACCCTAAGAAATAATTTCAGAATGATTCAAAAAAGTTGAGGTCGGTGACCACTTACTCATGTTAACATGCTCCCCAGCCTTAGGTTTATGTATCACATGTGATCTGAGTCTGGGTACATGTAGATGCCTAAGAGTTCCAAAAAAAATTCTTGCAGCTTTTACTTTCAGGATTTTTGATTTTTGGCACTCACGTTACAAATGTCTTGTCCACATTTTCTATATGTGGTCTGCATATAGACATAGGTAAGTGCCAAA